>NW_020637288.1:0-645 GCF_003573695.1 Papaver somniferum
TTTGTTTCAATTGTATTTATTCATAAAGACGTAAGCAATTGAACAACTCTTCAACTAGTTCTTTTGAAGTCATTTGAACTAGTTTTGAAGAAGATGGATACAGTTAATATGAAATTGCTAATAAGGCTAACCATTGGTTAACTATTTGTGAACCAACTAAAGTGTACACGTTTAGGTGTGGTTACTCAAACCTAAATGAAATACATTTCATTTATGTATGACAAGCTAAGTTTCGATCTAACGGTTGAAAGATATTAGCTTGGTTAAATCAGGTTTTTTTTATCTAACGGTGAATATTGAATGCTTTGTTACCAAGGTAACTTAGATTGCAAACCCTGATTCGAAAACTATATAAGGGAAACATCTAGCAACTGGAAAAACTAATCCCCACACATCCTGTGTGATACTAGTTGGTTTTACTAGAGTCGGTTCTCCTTTAACCTTAGGTTTCTTCTCGAGACCCTGTAGGTTAACGACTGAAAGACTTCATTGGGATTGTGAAGCCAGACGAAACTACTTCTCTTGTAGTTGAGCGATCTGATCTTGCCATTTTCTATCGTACGAGTTCAATTGAATAATTGACTTGAGATTATATCTCCGATAGGGCAAGATAAAAAGAAATCACAAACATCTTCGTCTCATCGT
>NW_020637288.1:656-1000 GCF_003573695.1 Papaver somniferum
TGTGGATGGGGAAAAACGAACCACCGGTTTTTTGGGAAAGTGAAGAGTTGAGCGTGTTGTCGAGACTCCTCAGCCGGGAAAAATGTTAATCCTCACACAGATGCACCGCTGCAAAGGGGGTGCTTAGATTCGGGAAATCAATCTGTATGACTCCGGCCTAAACCAAAACAATGGCCGTTCCAGAGTCAATTCGGTCGCAAAGAGGGAGATGGGTTGATTTGTAGGAGGGAAGCTGAGAATTGTGTGGATCAATGATGATCAAGGATTGTAGATGTGTTGTGGGTTTCTGCAATAATTGGTGAAATGTTGAATTCGAATAAGTTCTGGTAGATTGATGAATTATT
>NW_020637289.1:0-488 GCF_003573695.1 Papaver somniferum
GATTTTGATGATGATAATGTAATTAATGAGGTGAATGCTTTGTTAGATTCAACCCCTTTGTTAGATACTAGTAATGGATGGAAACCTAAGTTCGAACCACTACCAGTTTCTAAGTCTACCCTAGTTCCTTCTTTAGAAGAGCCTCCTAAGTTGGACCTAAAACCATTGCCAGATACCCTGAAGTATGTGTTTTTAGGCCCGTCTGAGACTTTACCTGTGATTGTTTCTTCCGACTTGGATAGAGATCAGGAAAGTAGGCTAGTAACCGTCCTTCAAAACAACAAGGAAGCTTTAGGGTGGACCATAGCAGACATTAAGGGTATAAGTCCTACTATTTGTATGCATCAGATCTATTTGGACGAAGACACCAAACCTTCTAGGGAGATGCAACGTCGACTAAACCCCAATATGAAAGAAGTAGTTCGAACTGAGGTTCTTAAGCTACTAGATGCAGGCATTATCTACCCTATCTCAGACAGTAAGTGGGT
>NW_020637289.1:655-1000 GCF_003573695.1 Papaver somniferum
ATTGGCATGTTTGTATTGACTATAGGAAATTGAACAAGGTCACTAGGAAGGACCACTTTCCCCTTCCCTTCATCGACCAGATGTTAGAGAGATTAGATGGACATAGTCACTAATGCTTTTTAGATGGCTACTCTGGATATAATCAGATCGTTATTGCCCCAGAAGACCAGGAGAAAACCACTTTTACCTGTCCCTTTGGTACCTTTGCGTATAGACGCATGCCTTTCGGGCTATGTAATGCCCCTGCGACTTTTCAGCGTTGCATGATGAGCATATTTTCTGACATGGTAGAACGGTTCTTAGAGGTCTTTATGGATGATTTTTCAGTGTTTGGTTCGTCTTTCG
>NW_020637290.1:0-422 GCF_003573695.1 Papaver somniferum
GCGCCAAGGCATGCCAACTATGCCAGCCGCACCACATGTGCCAATGGCATGCCAACCACCTTGTCGCGCCATACCATGTCGGCCTTCCCTATGCGGCTACCAAAACGAAGGCGTGCGATGATCAACGACCATCCTTCCATCTTAGATACAAATCTTAGCCGTCCAAGGTCGCCAAAAAACGCATGGTAACCTTTGGCCCAAAACCCTAGTTTTGGGCACGCCAAACCTCGCCAAGGCATGCCATGCCACATGTGCCAATGGCATGCCAACCACCTTGCCGCGCCATACCATGACGGCCTTCCCTATGGGGCTACCAAAACGAAGGTGTGCAATGATCAACGGCCACCCTTTCATCTTAGATGCAAATCTTAGCCGTCAAAGGTCGCCAAACAACGCATGGTAACCTTTGGCCCAAAACCCTA
>NW_020637290.1:622-1000 GCF_003573695.1 Papaver somniferum
GTGCGATGATCAACGACCACCCTTCCATCTTAGATGCAAATCTTAGCCGTCCAAGGTCGCCAAACAACGCATGGTAACCTTTGGCCCAAAACCCTAGTTTTGGCCACGCCAAACCGCGCCATGGCATGCCAACCACCTTGTCGCGCCATACCATGTGGGCCTTCCCTATGCGGCTACCAAAAAGAAGGTGTGCGATGATCAACGACCACCATTCCATCTTAAATGCAAATCTTAGCCGTCCAAGGTCGCCAAACAACGCATGGTAACCTTTGGCCCAAAACCCTAGTTTTGGCCACGCCAAGGCATGTCATGCCACATGTGTCAATGGCATGCCAACCACCTTGCCGCGCCATACCATGCCGGCCTTCCCTGTGCGGC
>NW_020637291.1:0-414 GCF_003573695.1 Papaver somniferum
TGAATATCTTGAGAATATTTTCGGTTTTGGAAATTCCTTGGTGTCCAAACTTCTTTGTCTATAAATACTTGAAGTTTGCCTTTCTAGCAAACTAATCCTTCATAACAACAGACTTCCTCTTTTGTTTTCGTTACTGGTGTAGCCGCCCATTCGGAGAGGAGAGTAACTAATTAGGCGAAATCTCTTGAGGCCGCTCAGTTTAAAGTCTTTTTTGGGATTGAGAAGCTCTAGCGTGTACCGTTAGCGGGAAACTAGATAATTGCGGTTTATCTTTTGTTTTCGATTGATTTGATTGACTAACGGTGGTTGAAATATGATTGCACCTAGTTTGTTTATTATTGAGGATCTTCTCTTATGATATAAGATTCACTCAAACTAGTTCAGATTTTCAACAGGGATCTTTAGACTGTTGTT
>NW_020637291.1:425-1000 GCF_003573695.1 Papaver somniferum
TGATATAAGATTCACTCAAACTAGTTCAGAGTTTCGACAGGGATCTTTAGACTGTTGTTAGTTCTAAAGACGATCTTGTGATAATCCATTATTAACAGACTCCGTTCTGTGCGTGATTGATCACAAGAGATTCAAGTGATTGTGTGCAGGTTTTTATTGAAGATTTAATAAGATTTGAAGACAAAGAAGATAATTAAGATCTGACTTGGTTTTATAATCTTTGGTGTGCACAATACTTGTTTTGGTAAAAGAGGATCCAATTAATAATCGGTTTATCCTTGTGGTAGATTGGATTGATTAATTGAGTAGATCGGCATCAACACAATTCTTTGGATTAAGAGTGTTGTTGGCTTAATCTTAAACGATTACTTCGGTAATTGAACATAAGATAGATCTAAGGACCTGACGAAGGAGTTTATGTTAAGATAAACGGAAGAGCCTTTGTCCGACTCATATCACTTGGTTGAATAGAGTTGATACCAAACAGATTTGTTGTTCCTTTGTCCGGGGTTTTTATGCATTTGCGATTTCCTCGTTAAAAAATCTTGTTGTGTCATTTACTTTATATTTCCGCA
>NW_020637292.1:0-590 GCF_003573695.1 Papaver somniferum
TGCAGAAAAACCCCGGGACCTAGTCCAGATTGAACACACATTGTATTAAGCCGCTACAGACACTAGCCTACTCCAAGCTAACTTCGGACTGGACTGTAGTTGAACCCCAATCAGTCTCCACTGATCCAAGGTACAGTTTTACTCCCTACGCCTATAATCCCAGCAGGATACTGCACACTTGATTCCCTTAGCTGATCTCACCCATAACTAAAAGTTTATACGACCCAAAATCGCAGGCTTTGACAATAAACAAATATGTCTCACACAGACAAGTCTATCAAAGGATCAATCTGTCTCCCACAGAAAAACCTTAAAGTTTTTGTTTCGTCTTTTGATAATAATCAAGGTGAACAAGAACCAATTGATAATCCGGTCTTATATTCCCGAAGAACAGCATAGATAAATCAATCACCTCACAACAATCTTAATCGTATGGTAGCGAAACAAGATTTTGCGGAATCACAAATAATGAGACGGAGATGTTTGTGACTACTTTTTATATCTTTCCTATCAGAGATATTAATCTCAAGCAAATCAATCTGATTGTACTCGTACGATAGAATATGCAAGGTCAGATCACACAACTACGA
>NW_020637292.1:626-907 GCF_003573695.1 Papaver somniferum
AAGATGCAAGATCAGATCACACAACTACGATAAAAGTAGTATCGGTCTGGCTTCACAATCCCAATGAAGTCTTTAAGTCGTTAACCTGGTTTTAGAAGAAAAAAACCAAAGGTTAAAGGAGAAACGACTCTAGCACGCAAACTAGTATCACACGTGAAGTGTAGGGAGTAGTTTTGCTGAGTTGTTAGATGTCCCCTTATATAGTATTTCAAATCAGGGTTTTGCCTTGGTCACAAAGCAAACAATATCCACCATTAGATGAAAACATGATTTAGATTCAA
>NW_020637293.1:0-466 GCF_003573695.1 Papaver somniferum
ACGTCTAAGCATACACCATCAAACGAAATCACAACTAATTAGTGAAAATCATGAATCAATTAAAATAAGTGCAAAAAGTCATAAAGAATTATTAAAATTACCACATGCGTGAAATAGGGTTTCCTCCGTCATCCCAGTGTTGGGGTTTAGCTCCTCATATTAATCATGATCTCAAAATACATGTATAAAGCTCAAAAGTTGATTAAAAGGGAGTAAAACAATTGAACAGAAAAATCGCAACAGAAATAACTGTTGCAAAGGCGTTGTTCACTGTTACAAGAAGAACGATATATATGAAGTGTTGTTGAGACTGCAGCTGCGACCCCCACAACTTTGTCGTAAACACTGTTGAAGAACGACTGTCTTCAGATGTCCGTTCTTCGTGTTCTTCAGCAGCAGCAGCAACAAAAACAGAGTTTTATCGAACTCTGATTTCTTCTTCTCTGGCCCTCCTCAGGTTCCCAAA
>NW_020637293.1:483-991 GCF_003573695.1 Papaver somniferum
GAGTTTGATCGAACTCTGATTTCTTCTTCTCTGGCCCTCCTCAGGTTCCCAAACTCTCGACACCCCTTCTATATGACCCAACCAATCTATTTATATCAAAAAGGCCGATTAAATCTCTCCAAAATCTTCCAAAATATCTTCCTTTCTCTTCACGACAAAGTTGCTCAATTTCTTGTTTTAGAATTTATACGCGTTTCTGAGCTTTCCTTTTGATCCTAAACTCTTCCTTATATAGATACAAATCTTTGGGAAGGTTTATAACACTTTAATTTCTCTAAAATTCCCCAAACAAGGTCACACACGCGACTTTCCATATTTTGTTGTTGTGATAAAAATCCGTCGATTTAGCCCAGTATATTCGATTTCAACACCCGTATTAGATTCCTAGACCCATAAGGAGTCTATCCTATGAAAATCAGAGGTTTAATCGACCTCAAACTCCTCCAAATCACGATTTCCAAAACTGCCAGGAGAGTTTCTATTTTCCCGCCCAAATTCAGAATTTGAA
>NW_020637294.1:0-281 GCF_003573695.1 Papaver somniferum
AAACCATTTTTGAGCCATAATTAATTATTTTGAGAGCATTTTTACTATGATGAGTTAAACCCCAACACTGGGACGACGGAGGAGGCTGAGCTTCATACATGGGTAATTTATTAATTCTTTTTAAGACTTTTACATTAAAAATTAATTGAAATATGATTTGATTCAATTGGGTGTTATTTGATTAGATGGGTCATGCTTAGCTTAGGTGATTTGATGTTCCATGCTTAACATTTACAATCAATGTTTTGAGAATCTACTTTGGCAAAATAAGAGTCCATATA
>NW_020637294.1:463-1000 GCF_003573695.1 Papaver somniferum
TATTATTTGTTCCTTTTTACGTTTCTTTTTGTGTCTTTGATTTACAGGTTCGAAGTGGAATACTAAGGACTTGGGAACAAAAAGCTTAAAGCTAAAAGCTAAAAGAGAAGAAAAAAAAAGACATAATTTTTTTTTTTAGGATTTGTAAATAGGCTTTTTTTTCATAATTTTTGGACTTTTTATTTGGACTTTATTCTGGACAATTGGACTTTATTCTTTTTTTTTTAACCCTACGGAAGGGTATTATTATTGAAAAAAAAAAAATTTGTGCAGGGAAGGACGACGATTACTATATCGTCTCGGCCCCTCGGGTTCGTACATGACATAGGAGTCGTGGCCCGAGTCGACTTCAACGGTTCATCCCCCGTCTGGTACGGGAGGTAAGTCCATCGAAACACTCGCGAATCTCCTGTCAGCGGGTTTACTGTATTCCTTAAGGTGATTCATTGATTGAGGACGAATTTGGACTGTTTTTAAATTCCTAGTAAAGGGCAAGGCCTGGCCAATACAAGATAAGGGTTCGGATTTAATCACCGC
>NW_020637295.1:0-382 GCF_003573695.1 Papaver somniferum
GCTGAACTGCTTTGAAGATAATTTGTTTGTGTAAGACCGAGAGAAATATTATGTGTGTGATTGATGATGACTGTCGTAGGTTTGCTTATGTTAAGTCTTTTTTATCAAGTCATAGGTTGAGAAACCTATTTATTGCATAAGTAGTTAACACATTGATCCCATGTAAATGATGATCGTTGAAGAGGAGTGGAATAATCCTGAAGTGTAAAATCGTGTGTAAACCAGATGCACTTTGCGTGGAGACTTGGTTGATTGTCTATCTACTATTCCATTTACTCCTTCAACTGCCAACACGATTTACTCATATTTGTCATCGTGGATGTATTGCTACATCGTACATGCTGTAAGACACCAAACCAAAACCCGTGATACCCCCCCCCCC
>NW_020637295.1:393-1000 GCF_003573695.1 Papaver somniferum
AACATGGTTATGATGGATGAAGCATGAAATGTCTGTTGAGACATCAAAATTTCTTTGTAAACCCCATAGACATTGAGTCTAATGAGTCACTGATGATTGTGTCATATCATTGTGGCAACTGAGGCAGCAATGATAATCGAATAATTAGGATTAATGTGCATAGGTTTAATGAGATTGCTGGATCGATCATAAAAAAATATGTATTTTTGATTTGTCAAGCATTTGACAGGAAGTCATATGAAGATGAATATTGTTAAATGGTCATAGAAGGTTCATCCTCAATCCACATGTCATAAGTAATTCGAATAACGAAGCAAAAATATTATTATACTAAAATATTAGTTCACGGACAAATAAAATATTGACTGATGAACCAAGTAAATATTGGTTGATGAACCAATAATATTGATAGTGGGATCAATATGAAATATTTCTTCTCAGAGAAATCAAATATTAATAGTTGAATCAATATGTAAATATTGCTTCGCAGATGTTGATGGGTAAAAACAATTTACTGGTTAAAGTGAAAAGTGGTGGAGTGGACAAGTGCACGATCAAGCAAATTGTCTATAACCTTTAACATATGCAAGCATGGGAGTGCTTTGAG
>NW_020637296.1:0-530 GCF_003573695.1 Papaver somniferum
TTGTGATTACTTTTTATATCTTTCCTATCGGAGATACCAATCTCAAGCCAATTAATATGATTGTACTCGTACGATAGAAGATGCAAGATCAAATCACATAACTACGATAAAAGTAGCATCGGTCTGGCTTCACAATCCCAATGAAGTCTTTAAGTCGTTAACCTGGTTTTAGAAGAAGAAAACCAAAGGTCAAAGGAGAACCGACTCTAGTATGCAAACTAGTATCACACATGAGGTGTGGGGATTAGTTTTGCACAGATACTAGAGTTCCCATTATATAGCCTTTCAAATCAGGGTTTGCAATTAAGTTACCTTGGTAACAAAGCAATACCGTTAGATGAAAACCTTATTTAGATTCAAGCTAATATTTCTCAATCGTTAGATCGAAAACTTAGCTTGTTACACACACTTGACAATGCACGCTTCTAGGTTTGTTAATCGTACCCAAACGTATGCACTTGTTGGTTCAATAATAGTTAACCAAATGGTTATCCATATGAGCATTCCATATCAACCACGTTCTTCTTTAC
>NW_020637296.1:541-1000 GCF_003573695.1 Papaver somniferum
TGCACTTGTTGGTTCAACAATAGTTAACCAAAAGGTTAGCCATATGAGCATTTCATATCAACCACGTTCTTCTTCACCATAACTAGTTCAAATGATTTCAAATGAACTAGTTAGAGAGTTGTTCAATTGCAAGGAAATCTCATGTACTACACAAGACATAATTGAAGCAAAGATGATTTGATTCACTTGAATCGGTTCATGAACTTTTATAGCCACGGTTTGCAAAATGCATTTCTTATTTTTAAGTTTAAGTTCAGAAATCATCTTCAGATATATAACCTTCTCAAGTTCGCAGACTAGGTTCGCAGACTTAAGTTACCGGGAAGAGTTTACAAACTCCAGCAGAAATTCTCGGGTATGAGAATTTCACCGGTTCGCGGACTGGGTTCGCGTACTTAGTTTCACGCAAATAGTTTGTCAACTCCAGTAGAAATTCTCGGGTTTGAGAACTTCGGCAGT
>NW_020637297.1:0-1173 GCF_003573695.1 Papaver somniferum
AACATGCTTTTTAACAATAACTAGAATTGATATTTAATCTCTCTTTTATCAAAGACCCTAAGATACCTTGATCGCAAGTATATCCCGCAAATCTCCTCTTGTCATCAACAAACACATTAAAAGATGCGAATATGAATTCTATCTTAGAGAACAACCTAACGTGTAAAGGCACTAATCAAATTTAATTCCCTAGATGCATTAAGTTCTATTAAATCAGGTCAATCAAAGCAATCGAACGTGTAAAAGCACTAATCCGATTTAACAAAGGTTATGACTCACTTGTGACTATTAGGATGTATCACTACAAGCAATAATCACAATGCTACTTGTAATAAGGAATCTATCACTTTTGCGTATAATAAATCCTAATCTAGCAATAGAGATGAAAACAATCTCGATTGATTCTAGATTCAACCAAACAAACATTCAAATCATGTAACAATATTAATGGTGAATCATAAACGATAATATGGAGACAAAACTAATTCATTGCATAAAAATCCATATTTGGAAATCCAACTTATTCCTTAAACTAATGATAAAATTAAGTACTCATGTTAAAGAAGTTCACCACAAGAATGAAAAGAAGTTTCATGTTTCTAAATCCTAGAACAAAAATAGAAAAAAATATATATTCTATAGATATAATGAGAAGACTTTTCTCTTTTATAGGTGTCCAAGTAGTAAAAGTCCCGTGCACACAAAAACTCCTCCAATCGGTTGCCAAAACTTAACCAAGTCTGGCCGTGAGGTTAAGCCCACAAGTAAAGCCCGGGCAAAACAAGTCCATCAGCTCACCTGAATCGGAGGGTTAACTCGCCTGAACCGGAACCCAACCGAGTTATGGCTGTTTTTGTGTAGTTTCCTGACCAAAATTCATTCTTCACCCCTGCACACTCTACCCGCAGTTCAGTTCCATCACCAACATCTTCTCCATCCATGAAATGAACAACAACCCTTGTAATCTTCGTCTGCAAGAACAACACATTCTGCGAAATATCAATTCCATCTGCACCACCCCATCTCAAGCTCAGTTTCACTTCCAACAGCCCTGCAGTTCTTACATTCCTTAAAGATAAGCCTAACAAACATCTATCATTTCAGGTTTTGATTTGACAGACCACTGCAACACCATTCCATTGTCTGCCTCATAACTCTCCATCCACAACAATC
>NW_020637298.1:0-367 GCF_003573695.1 Papaver somniferum
ACTGTTACAGAAAAAATGTTGCTTTGTCGCTGATTTTAAGACCCTAGAATAAGACTGCCCTGAACAGCTTAATGTTCTTCAGTTGTTAAACAACGACACTGTTCTGCGACTGTTTACCGAGCGTCAATGTTCTTCGCGTTCTTCTTCTTCAGCAGCAGCAGTAGCAGCAGAACAGAGTTTGGTAAAGCTCTGATTTCTTCTTCTCTGGCTCTCCTTAGGTTCCCAAAATTTCGACACCCCTTCCAAGGACTCAAAACACATTATTTATACATCACAGCTCCCTATCCAAGGTAAATCTTCACCGAATATATTAGTTCCCTGCCTTGCAAGTTACGGCTTCTTCTTTCCTTCTTTACCTCGTCTACGC
>NW_020637298.1:567-1000 GCF_003573695.1 Papaver somniferum
ATACCCACAAAACCTTTTTACTCCAGACCCTAGCTATCTACACAGAACCTTGGAAGGCACTAAAGAATCTCCTTGGTTGGCATACTTATTGACTACAGGAGGAAGTACCCTGATGCGAAATACCAATTGTTGTACACGAGTTTGCACTCAAGCATACTAAAATTCATATGAAGTGACAGAGCTCTACTCAGATAGTCGCACTATGGACATCAATATCCGGAGTCAAAACTAATCACGTGGATATATCAAGAAGATGGATATAGAAAATCATAGATGGTTTTGATGTTTACTAGGTGAACGGTGTTTCTCATATCTGTCTGAAGGCCTCCTCCAAAATGAACCTATCCTACTGGACTGAGATACCGGTCTGACTAATATCAACACACTGGCATATACAAGGGTACCAGTGGTCGATAATCCTAACTCTAGGTCA
>NW_020637299.1:0-663 GCF_003573695.1 Papaver somniferum
ACTTTCTAGATTAAGGTAATCGAGACGCTTCGAACTACTAGGTTTTTCTTTAACAAATCTACCTAGTGCGTCTCTTTTACGTTCAGGCATACAATATAATTTCCTAAATTGGAAGGGTAAGCAAACACAGATCAAGGCCGACTCAACCAAATCAAACCTATTGATTTCTAGCAAACAGAAAACATCATGGCTCCACTTAGATTGTTTCTAGACCAGCTTCTAATCCTTCGAACGGGAATTCGTTACAATTTAAGCAAACCCCTCTGGAATGAATCCGAGTTAACGTAAGTTGAATAGAGGCGAGGGAAGTTCGGTGGAGCTTTGATACCCAAGGCCTCACCGGTATTAGAAGGCGGCGCAGTCACGCATTCAACTTACAGAAACTGTCAAGAACTTCGAAGTATGCTTAAAAGAGTAACCAATATTTTTCGAATGACTTTCCTGTTAAGCTCGTTACCCTATCGGTCTCGTTCTAGTCAAAATTTTAGGCTTAGGTTCGCGTAGGTTACGTGTTCCTAAAGCAGGCAAGAAGAGAACGGTGATGAAATTTGAACCCTTATCTTGTATGGCCAGGCCTTGCCCTTTACTAGAAAAATAAATGTACGTATTCAGACCTCAACATATATGCATACGAAGGAGTCCATTAACTCGCTGACAGGTGAT
>NW_020637299.1:674-1000 GCF_003573695.1 Papaver somniferum
GTATTCAGTCCTCAACATATATGCATACGAAGGAGTCCAGTAACTCGCTGACAGGGGATTCGCGAGTGTTTAGAATCTTACCTCCCGTTCCAGACGGGGGATGAATCAGTTGTAGTCGACTCGGGCCACTGACTCCGATGTCTAGTGTACGAACCCAAGGTGCAGAGACAATATCGTAATTGTCCTCCTTCTCTGCAAACAGTTTATATTTAAAGTACCCTTCTGTAGGATAATAAAAAAATAATAATGTCCCAAAGTCCAAAAGTCCAAAAAAATAAAGAAAAATTACAAAAATAATAAACCCTAATACAGTTTTTTTTTCTAAA
>NW_020637300.1:0-254 GCF_003573695.1 Papaver somniferum
CTTCCTTCATATTTTCTTGAATCAACGTACATAAAAATGCAATTTTTAGTAGAAGTAATACCTTAGAACATATTAATTGTGAATACAAAACATTTTTCGAACTTTTTCTGTTAAAGATGAGTTTATTTAATTTACAATTTAGTCTCAGAAATCAGCTTCCGACTTATAACGAAGAGTGTAGACTTTTTTGAGTTAACGTATAAGAAATCTAACATTTTTATAAATTCTTTATTTTTGTATTGGCTTTGTCTTTC
>NW_020637300.1:454-817 GCF_003573695.1 Papaver somniferum
TTGGCTTTGTCTTTCTATTTGATTCAAGATAGATGAAATTTGTTAGGATTTGGATTAGTTCTGCATGGTCTTTCATCCTTCTTCTATTGTGAAATTTGACTTCCTTCATATTTTCTTGAATCAACGTACATAGAAATGCAATTTTTACTAGACGTATTGCCTTAGAACATATTAATTGTAATTACAATACATTTTTCAAACTTTTTCTATTAAAGATTAGTTTATCTAGGTTACAATTTAGTCTCAGAAATCAATTTCCGACTTATAACGAAGTTTGTAGACTTTTTTGAGTTAACGTATAAAAAATTCAACATTTTTATGAACTCTTTATTTTTGTATTGGCTTTGTCTTTCAATTTGATTC
>NW_020637301.1:0-587 GCF_003573695.1 Papaver somniferum
ACATAGAAAAAGAAAATGAACTCGTAGAAATGAGTGAGGATGAACCCGACTTAGAAGAATCAATTGACCATTTTCGGGAATCCGTTGACCTAGAAATTAGGGAAGTTGTGACTAGTCTTTCTAGAGACACAGAAACTCTAAGTTTGGGGGTGATTATCATTCTCCTTGTGCCATACCTTTAGCTCTTACAGAGATCCCTCATTTTGGACTTGATATCTCTGCCTCGACCATTTTACAAGATTACCTTCATACTCGTTTTCCCGAACCTAATGATGTCCAGGAAGAAGTTCAGTCGTTAGAAACCCATCCTCTGGTTGATGTGGTTTGCCCAGGCTATGATACCCAGATTGACTTTGTTTTCCCACCAAATAGTTTTCTTCCAACTGTGGGAACGTTTATATTTCAAATGTGTCGAATATTAAGTTGTGAGACTAAACCTAAATGCTTTAGGAAATTAGAATCGACACATTTGCTTAAGAGTGACCACTACTCTCATTGTGGTCAATTTTGTAAGTCATATCTTATTGACTTAGAGGATCCTCAGTTACTTAGGTTATTATTGTGCGCTTTTAAGATCATATTTGAGT
>NW_020637301.1:598-1000 GCF_003573695.1 Papaver somniferum
TTATTGACTTAGAGGATCCTCAGTTATTTAGGTTATTATTGTGCGCTTCTAAGATCATATTTGAGTTTTTCCAGACTCTAGGACCTAATGATTCGGATCCCACCTATGAAGAAACGCAACCAATGAAAATATTTTATTTAGACCCTTTCTTAGAACCTGAACCTGAACCACAATTAGATATAAATATCTTAATCAGGAAACTAGATAAGGGCATGCTATCCTTGTTGTTATTGTAGTTTCTTTGTAGTTTCCTTTGGTCAGCTCTTTTTGGTTTTGAAGACCCACAGTTATTTCGGCTGTTACTTTTTGATTCTATGAGGTGACTAATTCCTTCCGATGTCTGGCTGAAGACTTTAAACTTAGCACTTCTTGGGAGGTAACCCAATCTCATGCGACACGGTA
>NW_020637302.1:0-624 GCF_003573695.1 Papaver somniferum
TTTCTCTTGAGATAGAGTTTTATTCTCATCTGATAAAGATTTCATCCCAAGATTAGCTTTAGTTAAAGAATAAGAGAGGCGAGACATTTCATTACTTAATAAATCTTTCCTCTGAACTAATTGGGTATTTTTATTGGTAAGATTATTTATATGATCAACAGAGTATGAATAGAGGTTATCTAATTGGTTATATTGATCCATTAAAATCTCTTTATCAACACGGGATTCTTCAACAGCAGATTCTAATTGATATCTCTCCATTATTCGTTTCTGGTTTAAGGCTTAACATGCGAAAGAGGGATTTCAAGGATAATTAAATATGGGAAGGATAAAATCATTAGAAAGGCAAATTGAAGACACAGATAAGGAAATCATACCTCTCAGTTCATCATTCTTCTTGCGAAGGTTGTCACGATCCAGCGAAACATTCTGAAGCTTTTGATTTTCGAGGCGAAGAGCATTACACTCTTTTTCCAAAGCTTTTTGTGAAGCAGATCTGTCAGAACCGAAATACTTACTCAGAATTTCGCAAATACCAGACTTGACATGATCAATGGGAGACTTCTTGCCATCATCCAGGACTTCAGACAAAACTTTGAAAGCAATATATATTCCTTCCACGAT
>NW_020637302.1:635-1000 GCF_003573695.1 Papaver somniferum
CCATCATCCAGGACTTCAGACAAAACTTTGAAAGCAATATCTATTCCTTCCACGGTTTCTTTCGAAAAGGGAAGAGGCTCAGGTAGAGAACTGGCAATGATAGAAGGTTGAGAAACATTATCAATAGGAGGAGAAGAAGTTTCATTCACAGAAGGATCAATAATGGGGGTTTCAATCATTTAAAGGTCAGTTGAAGAAATGAAATCTGAGGCAGCTTTTTTGCGAATTGGAGATAATGGTTTAATTTGCGAAGATGTCGCAGGAGATTTAGAAGAGATAACTACGTGGAATGGAACAGAGGTTTCAACGGTTTTAAGGTGGCGAGATTTCTTGAGTGGTTTATTGACATCCTTATCACCTTGAGA
>NW_020637303.1:0-476 GCF_003573695.1 Papaver somniferum
ATTTCTCTCTCTCTCTCTCCTTCCCTTCCTGATCTTTTCGATCCCCTTTCTTCTTGGTGGAGATTGGGTATTTATAGTGTTAGGACGTGGGACCCATCTCTGAAGACCGTTGGAACCTTATCTTCTTGTGTCCTTGCGTCCATCACGCGGAGGTCTGCGTTTGCCCCTTGATCCCGCAGAGGCATCCTCGCTCGTTCCACAGGTTGGTCGACACGTACACTGCTCAGAGTGTTTAATGTGGGTAGTTGAGGGGTCTGCTCGTGTCAGACAAGTGTCTTCTGCCCCTGTCAGTCCGTGTCAGCTAACTTTCTCTCCACCGTTGATCTTAGCTCCTCTTTTGGGGATGAGATAAAGTAACTCCTCGGGGTTTATTCGGTGTTTCGTGACGCATCATGTTTTGATGTTTTGGCCTGCATGCTTTCCACGTACCTTTTTATATACACGTGTCTGATAGTGAGATATATGTGTACACAATT
>NW_020637303.1:544-1000 GCF_003573695.1 Papaver somniferum
CTTATATGTTTTGTTTTCCTTAATACTTATATCCCATGCACAAACGCCACGCATGGAGTTGTTGGATGAGGCCATGATAAACCCGAAGGTTTTGAGCCAATGAATCAACACCAGGGTACCATCATCATAATCTCTTTAGACGATAATGATTGATTGTGAGCGTTCGAACCCCCTCGTGGTTTGTGCGCTCACAATTTGGCGCTAGAAACAGGGACTTCGTCCCGGTAAAAGATTTATCTTGTCCTGTGATTTCATTTTAATTTGGCATATGATTGCCCTGATTTTATCAGCTCGGACCGTATAGATCATTCGTTAACTGTATTATGTTCAAAAACCCACCTTTGGTCTTCGATAAGAGTTATTTTTCTAAGCGGGTTATTGTTCTAATCCATCGGATTTACAATTTTCGTACTTTTTATACTAAGGATCTCCTTTAATAAAACCCTAACCCGTATT
>NW_020637304.1:0-645 GCF_003573695.1 Papaver somniferum
AACGAAATACTGCGAAAATATTTTAATATTTTCGGAAATTCAGTGGATGAATCCAAGAATTTAAGAATAATTAACTTATGGCTCTATACTAGCAGAGCAAGCTGTCTAGGAGCATTAATTATTCTGACATGAGTTTGCTGGAGCTTCATATCTTTTATATAGTCAGGGAAAACTTGTTGTTTGTATCCTGAAGACGTTATCGCTCTATACTAGCAGAGCAAGCTGTCTAGGAGCCGTCAATATCGTGATTATATATAGAAATAATTATTGAAGTGTTCAGTATTCATGAGATATGTTGTTGTCCAGCCGAGAGACTACATATCTGCATGTACTCCGAGAGAAAGTATTCCCAGACAGAGGATTCGATGAGAGACCCGTGTCTCAATACTCACATCTGATTGCTGGATCAGGAGTTCGTATAATTATGGGTTTACGATTTTAGCCTTTGTCGAAAATCCACCATCTACAATAGAGATTTGCGAGCCCGATTGAATATAAGAGGATTAACTTGAACGGTACCAAAGACCAATGTTCAAGTGTCAATCAATTCACTCAACAACCCTAAGGCCGGATACAAGAACTGATTGATCTTAACGTACAACCTGTGATATTTCTATTATATAAATAAAATATAATGCGGAAAAG
>NW_020637304.1:656-1000 GCF_003573695.1 Papaver somniferum
TGATCTTAACATACAACCTGTGATATTTCTATTATATAAATAAAATATAATGTGGAAAAGAAATAACACAGACACCAGAATTTTGTTAATGAGGAAACCGCAAATGCAGAAAAACCTCGGGACCTAGTCCAGAATAAACACACACTGATAATAAGCTGTTACACCAATTTCCTACTACCTATTCAGACTAGATGTAATACCTTCTTCAGCACTTGTAGAACTCCTAGCAGAATACCGATTCTCTTTAGAAATTCTTCACACAAATCTTCTAGCAGAATCCAAGTTTCTCTTTAGAAGATACACGACCACGATTGATACGATTCGTTATTTTGTTTGCACAAAAC
>NW_020637305.1:0-258 GCF_003573695.1 Papaver somniferum
GCGAGGATGTCCCGACGATGTGAAGAATGTCAGCGCTTCGCGAAAAAAATCCACGCGCCGGCAACAATGTTAAACTCTGTCGATAGCCCGTGGCCATTTGCAAAATGGGGCGTAGACATCGTCGGGCCTTTCATCGAAGGATCAGAGAAGAGACGATTTTTGATAGTAGCCACGGACTACTTCAGTAAATGGGTGGAGGCTAAGGCCTTGGCCAGGATCAGAGACGCGGATGTGTTCACTTTCATATTCCAGAACATC
>NW_020637305.1:269-414 GCF_003573695.1 Papaver somniferum
TAAATAACTTATGCAGAGAGAACATGTTGTGAGTAAAGAAGGCAAGTTTACGCGAGATTTCACTATCAACAAAAGGGCACGTGATGGAAAAGACGCAGGAAGCAGGAAAATCCAAAGCTTTGTCAAAAGAAACACCCAGGACAAC
>NW_020637305.1:614-1000 GCF_003573695.1 Papaver somniferum
TAATATTTTTCTTCTTCAATACCTGAAACCAACACCACAAAAAGAATTATTTTTCCCGTCTGATGGAAGTTCTAAAAAAGAAGCGCAGCTAGAATCTGCGTACCTGAGCAGCTGAGATATTATTCGGTGGGAGTATAGCACCGGAACCATCCTCCTCGTCTCCCTCTACGACGTCCAGGGCATAAGGAAAATTCATGTCCGCAAAGTTCAGACGCCAGGGGCAGAAATCTCCATAGCGAACAGGAGGAGATTCGCGCGGCTTACTATTCTCGGTAGGACGCCAACCGCGGGGACCAGGAATCCAACCGTAAGCCCACGGACCAACTATCTCGATAACGGTGGCGTGCCACTCGTAGTCATGATCGCGCTTGATCCTCTCTCGCGCG
>NW_020637306.1:0-423 GCF_003573695.1 Papaver somniferum
GATAGATAAGTTCAAGTCTCCACATACCTTTTTGTTGATGAAGTTCCACGGTTCCTTGTATATATCTTTGTCATTGTATGATGAATCTCCATGAATTCCTTGATCTCAACTACACTTTTCTATCCTAGTCCGAGACTTAGCTATGTAGGCTAGAAATCAAGACTTATAGTGTTGATCACTAACATTGACAAACATGCTTGAGATAGCAACCCATGCGAGGTTGACCGAGCAATGCTCTAACAGTTCCTGCTCACCTTGATTTTATATCTTAAGACAGAACAGAAACCTAGGGTTTTTCTGTGGGAGACAGATTTATCCTTTGATAGACTTTTCTGTATGAGACAGATTTGTTTATTATCAAGTCTGCGATTTTGGGTTGCAGCAACTCTTAGTTGTGGGTGAGATCAGCTAAGGGAATCAAGT
>NW_020637306.1:434-1000 GCF_003573695.1 Papaver somniferum
TTTGGGTTGCAGCAACTCTTAGTTGTGGGTGAGATCAGCTAAGGGAATCAAGTATGTAGTATCATGCTGGGATCAGAGGCGTAGGAGTACAACTGTACCTTGAATTATTGGGAGACTGATTGGGGTACAACTATAGTCTAGTCCGAAGTTAGCTTGTAGTAGGCTAGTGTCTGTAGCGGCTTAATATAGTGTATATTCAATCTGGACTAGGTCCCGGGGTTTTTCTGCATTTGCGGTTTCCTCGTTAACAAAACTTCTGGTGTATGTGTTATTTCTTTTCCGCATTATATTTTATATAATTGAAATAATATAGGTTGTGCGTTAAGATCATCAATTGGAAATCCAACCTTTGGTTGTTGATTGATCCTTGGATATTGGTCTTTCGTACCGTCCAAGTTATTCCTTGTGTTTGATTAAAGACTCGCTATTGTTTTAGCTTGAGTAAATCAAACAAGTGAGAGATATTGACTCCTTGAGATACTTTAACCTAGATTAATTCTGACTGTCTAGTTGATTTTCTAGCAAAGTATTTCGGAGTTTGTCCATACAGATTGCTAATCGAATTA
>NW_020637307.1:0-524 GCF_003573695.1 Papaver somniferum
TCTTCTTTTTGTAAAATAGTTGTATTCATAAGATGTTCTTTGATCCCCTGAAAGGCTTTTTCACATTCATCAGTCCATTTAAATTTCGCACCCTTCTTGAGTATATCGAAAAAATATTTGCATTTGTCTGATGATCGCGAAATGAATCTCCCTAGCGAAGCTAGAAGCCCATTCAACTTCTGTACATCTTTTATTGTTGCTGGTGTTGGCATGTCACGAACTGCTTGCAGTTTTTCTGGATCAACATGTATTCCTTCCTTTGATACAATGTATCCTAAAAAATTTCCCGATGCAACTCCAATAGTACACTTCTCAGGATTCAATTTAATGTTATATTTCCGCATTTGTTCAAAGATCTCCCTCAGGTCCTGTACATGGTCTTTAGCTTCTTTACTTTTTACTAACATGTCATCCACGTATACTTCTAATGTTTTGTGTATCCATTTTGCGAACACCTTCTCTACCATTCTTTGGTATGTCGCTCCCGCATTTCGCAAACCAAATGGCATTTTCGTGTAACAATA
>NW_020637307.1:535-1000 GCF_003573695.1 Papaver somniferum
CACCTTCTCTACCATTCTTTGGTATGTTGCTCCCGCATTTCGAAAACCAAATGGCATTTTCGTGTAACAATATAAACCTCTAGGGGCGAAGAAAGTAGTATGTTCTTGATCTTCTTCAGCGAGAGGGATTTGGTTATACCCTTTGTACCCATCTAAAGACGATTTTCTATCATTTCCCGCTGCGGATTCCACCATTTGAGGAATATCTGGTAACGAAAAACTATCTTTGGGGCAAGCTTTGTTTAAATAACTGAAATCTTTGCAAATCCTGATTCATTTGTTTTTCTTTGGTACAATGACCATATTTGCTATCCATTATGGGTATTTAGCTTCTCTTATGATTCCCTCATCAAGCATTTTCTGTAGTTCTTATACTATTTGGGAATGGTAAGTTGTTGCAATTTTTCTTATTCTCTGTTTAAATGGTCTCACATTTTTGTTAATCTCCAACTTGTGGCATGCAAT
>NW_020637308.1:0-536 GCF_003573695.1 Papaver somniferum
AACATGGACATACGAGTCCACTTTCATATAACCATTCGAAACACGCATGTCCGCAACCAGATGATCCAGATGCGTATACAGAGAACCAAGGAAAAAACTATCGATGAGGAGAACTACGCCTTTAGCTAACTTTATGGAAATCATCAGAAGCTCTTGTCTTATCCCTTTCTTGCCGGAACCATCGTCGAAAACATCCCTGGACAACCAGAGAGCCAAAAATGCCGCAACATGAAGTGTACTACTCTTTTGACCCGGTTCCAGCTCATCCGGGAACCATTGAGAAACCCACTAGGGGTAGAAACACTTTTCGTTCTCCTTCCGAACGAAATCTTTTGACTATGCAACAAGAGTAGCTCACATCTTTTCTTCATCTTCTTACAGTTGGATATTGAGGTTTCCTGGTACGGGAAGATTCAGCAGAAGGGCCACGCTTTCTAAGGAGAAGGTCATTTCACCCCACCTGCATACGACTGTATGAGTGTCCGGACACCATATGGAGATAAAAGCAACTAAACCAGGGATGTCCTTCCTAATTT
>NW_020637309.1:0-406 GCF_003573695.1 Papaver somniferum
GCCTAGCTTCCTTTTCACTGGAGTTTCCTTCAAATACGGTTTCTAAGATATCCCAAGCATCTTTATACCTAGTGCAATTAGACACATGGTGTTGAAGACTTGGGACAATGGAATGTATGATAGCATTTAACCCTTCAAAATTCTGCTTTGCAGCAAGAATCTCGGCAGCATTATATTCACCAATATTCTTGGAAACAGTTTCGTCTCCAGCTGCAACAACGGGCGCATCATAACCATTCACCACATATACCCATGATTGAAAATCACGCGATTGAAGAAAAGCTCGCATAGAAATTTTCCACCATAAGTAATTGGAGCCATCGAAGACTGGTGGTACGTTAATAGAGATAGCACCTCTGTCCATAGAGTCAGATCGCTACAAACACGGACTTGTTAGGTCTTAAAC
>NW_020637309.1:417-1000 GCF_003573695.1 Papaver somniferum
CATCGAAGACTGGTGGTACGTTAATAAAGATAACACCTTTGTCCATCAAGTCAGATCGCTACAAACACAGACTTGTTAGGTCTTGAACGTGTTTTCCGGCTCTGATACCAATTGAAAAAGTGGGGGTCTAACAACACCACCCAATATTTCGATTAGCAATCTGTATGGACTAACTCCGAAATACTTTGCTAGAGAATCAACTAGACAGTCAGACTCAAGCTAGATACAAAGTGTCTCAAAGAGTTATTATCTCAAACTCTCGATTTGATCTTTACTCAAGCAAATAGAAATCTGCGAGTCTTTATCAAAAATATATAACTTGGACGGTACCAAAGACCAATGTCCAATGATCAATAACCTACAATCAACAACCAAAGGTTGGATTAGAGAAGTTAATGATCTTAACGCACAACCTGTATTATTTAAATTATATAAAATATAATGCGGAAAAGAAATAACACAGACACCAGAAGTTTTGTTAACGAGGAAACCGCAAATGCAGAAAAATCTCGGGACCTAGTCCAGATTGAATACACACTGTATTAAGCCGCTACAGACACTAGCCTGCTGCAAACTAACTTCG
>NW_020637310.1:0-357 GCF_003573695.1 Papaver somniferum
CACTTTCGTCCAATAATGGCGTTATAGGGGGATGGGGCGTCTACCACGCTGAATCGTGTTTCTACTTTCATGGGCCCGGCGTTCACCTGCAACACGATGTCTCCCAATGGCTTTGTGGGCGCTCCGTTGAACCCGTAGATGGTGTAATAAGAGGTCATCAGCTGTTCATCATGGAGCTTCATCCGTTTGAATGCGTCGTAGAATAGAACGTTCACTGAGCTTCCCCCGTCGATGATGATCTTTTTGAGGTTACATCCGGCCACTGGTAGTGTGAGGACCAAGGGATCATTATGGTCTTCCATATCTTCTTCGATATCTTCAGTATCGAAGATGATAGGTGCGTCCATCCACTCTTCG
>NW_020637310.1:557-672 GCF_003573695.1 Papaver somniferum
TCTCTTGCCCTTGGCCTTAGGCCTAGGTTCATTTATCTTGTTCACACTGTTTTCTTCATTGTCATCTTTCTTTGCTGTCTAGTATTTCCATTGTTGTTGTTTACTGCATTGCCTT
>NW_020637310.1:683-1000 GCF_003573695.1 Papaver somniferum
GTGCTGCTGTGCACTGCTTGTGCAGCTGCTGCTGCAACCCATCTGCCCTGCAACCCTGCTGTTGCTGCTTTCTTTTGCTGTTGCTGCAGCTGCCTTTTCTTTCCCCTGCTGCTGCTTCCATCTTTGCCTTGTGCTGCTGCTGGTGCCTTCTCTGTGTTGCCTCTGCTGTTGTTGCTGCTGCTGCTGTTGTTGCTGCCAAGCCTGCAGCCAAGCAAAAGCCCATCAGTCCAGTTCAAGGCCTAGTTCTCAGTTCTAAGCCCACTGTCTATTGTTTGTACAACTGAGCCCAAGCCTAAGTTTAAGACCAAAGCCCAAGT
>NW_020637311.1:0-494 GCF_003573695.1 Papaver somniferum
TATAGTACCTGGGTGAAGAGAGAAATCAAAAACTAATATACAACATACAATCGCCTCGATGGTCAATCAAGGGTAAACAGGGTCCTCCAGAGGGACCTCCTCAACATCACCTGTAGGAAAGGGCTCTAAAAAGGGTTTCAATATCCGACCGTTAACCTTCGAGGAACTACTACCATCCGGTGTCTCGATCTCAACAGCTCCATGAGGAAAAACAATGCGAACAATAAAAGGACCCGTCCACCGAGAACGTAAATTCCCAGGGAAAAGATGTAAACGGGTATCATACATAAGAACTTTTTGACCTGGAAAAAATGACTTCCGTAAAATATTTCTATTATGCACAAGTTTCATTTTGTTCTTATACACCCCCGCATTATCGTAAGCATCTATACGAATCTCGTCCAACTCATTGAGCTAGAGTTTCCTATGGGCTCCTGCCTTGTCAAGTGAAAAATTTAGTTGCTTAACAGCCCAATAAGCTCTATGTTCTAACT
>NW_020637311.1:505-1000 GCF_003573695.1 Papaver somniferum
TCTTAACTGCACTTAACTTCTGTATTAAACTCACCAGAAACCCAACCATAAACCCGAAGATATTTCTTCCCTCTTTTATAAAAATCGTGTATATATCTTTCCTTCTTCGGAATTATGCACCTTACCAATCCTGTCATGCCGCAATAACTTCATCCAAATCCATTTGCACGAATAAATCACACAAAATCTTACCAAAAATCTGCAACAAAATCTTCCACAATAACTCAACAGAATCTATGAAATATCTTCATCCTCAATTTCTTCTAACCGGTGATAATTTCCTTCCTTTCTCGATTCAAATGCAATTACCACCCCTGTTTACTCGAAACAGGATGGTATCTATCCATATCCGAGAGTAAATCCCCACAATATCTCCTCAAATCAATCCCAAAAATATTCGCAGAAACAGATTCATTTTTCCCGCCAAAACCTTGTGTTCTTGGTGATGAAGAAGGGTGCCCCGTAACAATTTGAAGGGTGCCCATAGCGGTGGGG
>NW_020637312.1:0-573 GCF_003573695.1 Papaver somniferum
GGGTGTGCTCAAATTGTAACGAATTCCTTTTCGAAGGAATAGAAGCTGGTCTAGAAAACAATCTAAGTGGAGCCATCATGCTTTTTGTTTGCTAGATTCTATAGGTTTGATTTGGTCGAGTCATCCTTGTTTGTGATTGTGTATAATTCCCTTGCAATTAAGAATGTCAAACTGGTATGACAGAAGCCAATACAATGAGTATCGATCTGAATTTGAATATGGACATCATCTTTTTTATGACCATTGTGGGAATAGTAGTTGGGAACGCCAACCTTTTCAAGGTTATGGTTCATACCATGGTGAGCCCAATTACTATCCNNNTCATCATTTTTATGACCATGGTGGGAATAGTAGTTGGGAACGCCAACCTTTTCAAGGTTATGGTTCATACCATGGTGAGCCCAATTACTATCCACACGCGAATTGGTCTTACGAGCAAGAAAATCAGGAACACTGTAGTACTGGTTACTTCAATTGGATTAATAGATTCATGATCACTATGCCTACATATTTAAGATTCTTCATTACTACTATCCTCATCATCGTAATAGTACAAAGATGATTGAACCTTAC
>NW_020637313.1:0-437 GCF_003573695.1 Papaver somniferum
TTGTTTTGGTCGTAACTTCTTCGTCCGAACTCGGATTTACCTCATTCTTTTTTTCATTCTCTTTCTTATTGAATTCCCTTCAACATGGAGATGAGAATTGTTGAATTTGGATGAGTTAATATTGGTCTTTGTCCTGTCTCTTGTTTTTTAGTGTTTGCTCCGTTTCGTTGCACTTGTTCTATTCTCTTGGACTTGGGCACTGGGATTCTTGGAGAAATCCTATTCTAAGATATTTTGTGGCTGTTACAAGAGTGATGTTGGTGAATCACAAAGAAGGAAGTTCGAGAATGGGTAATAGTTCACATTGTTATATATTCTTGAGTGTTCACAATCATCTCATGTGAACTATGGTGCATAGTCGTCAATGACTTTGTATGTTCTTATTTGTTAAGGAAATATTTTTATACGCTTTTGGTACCATTATTGATATAAATCCA
>NW_020637313.1:448-1000 GCF_003573695.1 Papaver somniferum
TCTCATGTGAACTATGGTGCATAGTCGTCAATGACTTTGTATGTTCTTCTTTGTTAAGGAAATCTTTTTATACGCTTTTGGTAACCACTCTTGGTATAAATCCGTGCGAAAAAGATTGATTCTACCTTCTAAGGGAAAAGATTGTTATTGCAGTATTAATCTTTATGATTTTGTGATATTGCAATTGTTTATGGGATATGTATTGTTTGCATCCGTGAACTTGAAGGTCCCATATTGTGTCAAAAGTAAAGTCGTCCATAAATTGATATTCGTATTTATGAAAGGACAAATGGACTTTTGATAATTACAAAAGTTATGCCTATGCAGTCATGTATTTGATGGAAAATAGGATAAAATCTTTTGTTTGACAAGGATAAAGTCTATTATGTCGTTATGATGGAAAATATGATAGATCTTTGTATGTTATCCACGGTATTGATCTTCATTGATCAATTTTTCTATGTTTTACCGTGAAGGCTCCATTGTGTGTCTTATGTTGAGCACGATACAACTAAGTCGATTATTCTTATTGGCTTTGTTGGTTGTTCCATA
>NW_020637314.1:0-574 GCF_003573695.1 Papaver somniferum
GATCCAATTAATAATCGGTTTATCCTTGTGATAGATTGGATTGATTAATTGAGTAGATCGACATCAACACGGTTCTTCGGATTAAAGGTGTTGTTGGCTTAATCTTAAACGATTACCTTAGGGTCATTAAACATAAGATAGATCTAAAACCGACGAAGGAGTTTATATTAAGATAAACGGAAGATCCTTTGTCCGACTCATATCACTTGGTTGAATAGAGTTGATACCAAACAGATTTCTTGTTCCTTTACTGTTTAGAATACGAACCAAAGGGATTATTCCAAGTACGTGACTTATTCATAGGTCGGAGGCGTGGGGAATACAGACGGAACTAAGTGAACTATAGGGTTAGTTACTTGGTCTCAACTATACGAAGTTAGATGTAATTTTGTGTAGCGGCTTAATCCTGAGAGTATTCAATTCTATACTAGGTCCCGGGGTTTTTCTGCATTTGCGGTTTCCTCGTTAACAAAATCTTGTTGTGTCATTTACTTTTATTTTCCGCATTATAATTGTTTTATTATAATTAAAGTAAATTACACAAACGTTAATTCCTATTTACTTGATAAGGAAT
>NW_020637314.1:585-1000 GCF_003573695.1 Papaver somniferum
TTATTATAATTAAAGTAAATTACACAAACGTTAATTCCTATTTACTTGATAAGCAATCCTATTGTGTTTGGTTAAGTCTGAACCTTTGTATCAAGTAAACATACTTCGTTGTTGTATTGTCTCGATCTCGTATCCATAGACGATCACACGAAGTGTGAAACGATTAGTTGTATTGTCTCGACTCAGTCCACAGACAATCACTTTCGGAGAAAGGACTTATAGGTAGGAAAAGTTTTAGCTTGAGGTATATTTGGGCACCCTCGCCTTTTCAATTGGTATCAGAGCAGGAAAACACGAAATGATCTAACAATCTGTGTTTGATGCGATCCAACCTATAAGATATGGGACAAAGCAAAGCTAAGCTAAAGCGAAGACTTAAGAAAAGCTCATTTAACGTATCGCAAGACGTTGAAAG
>NW_020637315.1:0-628 GCF_003573695.1 Papaver somniferum
TTTATCAAATACTAGAGAGATAAGTTGGATGGTACCAAAGACCAATATCCAAGTTTCAACCAATTTAAATCAACAACCAAAAGGTCGGATATTCTAATTGATTGAACAATGCACAACCTGTGATATTTCAATTATATAACAAAATATAATGCGGAAAAGAAAAAATACAGACACCAGAATTTTGTTAACGAGGAAACCGCAAATGCTGAAAACCCCCGGGACCTAGTCAAGATTGAACACACACTGTATTAAGTCGCTACATACACTAGCCTACTCCAAACTAACTTCGATCTGGACTGTAGTTGAACCCCAACCAATATCACACTGATCCAAGGTACAGTTATGCTCCTACGTCTCTGATCCCATCAGGATGCTACGTACTTGATTCCCTTAGCTGATCTCACCCACAACTAAGAGTTCCTACGACCCAAAGTCGAAGACTTTTATAAACAAATCTGTATCACACATAAAAGTCTATGGTAATAGATAAATTCGTCTCCCACGAATATACCTACGAGTTTTGTTCCGTCTTTTGATAAATCAAGGTGAACAAGAACCAATTGATAAACCGGACTTACATTCCCGAAGAACATCCTAGTATTATCAATCACCTCACAATAATCCTAAT
>NW_020637315.1:639-1000 GCF_003573695.1 Papaver somniferum
ACTTATATTCCCGAAGAACAACCTAGTATTATCAATCACCTCACAATAATCCTAATCGACGCAGCGAAAAAAGATATTGTGGAATCACAAACGATGAGACAAAGTGTTTGTGATTACTTTTCTATCTTGCCTATCGGAGATATAAATCTCGAGCCAATTATTACAATTTTACTCGTAACGATAGAAGATACAAGATCAGATAACACAACTACAAGAAAAATAATATCGGTCTGGCTTTACATTCCCAATAAAGTCTTTAAGTCGTTAACCTGGTTTTAGAAGAAGAAACCAAAGTTTAAAGGAGAATCGACTCTAGCTATGCAACTAGTATCACACGTAAGGTGTGGGGATTAGGTTTCCC
>NW_020637316.1:0-263 GCF_003573695.1 Papaver somniferum
TGGGTCGTGTTTAAGCACTTCTAGAGTGACCAGGATGGAAATCTATGCGTACCAGAGCAAGAATGGAAAGAAAATATTCCCAAGAATATTTTTCTTTACTGCCGAGTTAAAGAGAATTATATGGATTAATTGAGGGAGATTTAACGAGCTGTAGGTGTATAAATATGTTCCCTGGGAGTACTAGAGAGGCTGTCGAGAGTTTTGGGGAGGTTTGGAGGCGAGCAGAGAGGCGCAGGAGGAGTTGCAGAGAAGTTACCTGCTGC
>NW_020637316.1:463-786 GCF_003573695.1 Papaver somniferum
TCTTGCACCATTGTTAATATCTTTGTGTATATAATTTTTATAAATCTAAAAATCCATTACCTTCACAAGTCCGAGAGTTTGAACCTTTATTACTACAACCACCGAAAAATCTTTAAATCAACCATCTACATTAAGCCCCCTACTCAAGGTAGACCCTTGATTGTTTTATGATGAGTATATAGGTGGTGACAAATCATTCAGATACAAAATTGCAATCCACTCGGTCTTCTAGACTTGCGGAGTCCCCGAATTGATGTTTAGTCTTCGATTGTTATGACTCTGATCTTGGAATCGATTCTGGACTTTGGAACTTCCTGGGATTT
>NW_020637317.1:0-431 GCF_003573695.1 Papaver somniferum
GGGTCTGGAGATCATAAGGACGGGGAGTTTTGGGGAGAATCAGAACACAACCGATCTTAAGAAACCGAAGTTGCAGAGCTGCCATTTATGCTGCTGCACGAAGAACATTGACCCACAAAAATCTGTTGTTCATGCTATAACAACGACACAAAGGAGGGGGTCGTATATCTACAGTGACAGTAACACATCATTTCTATCGTTCTTTGTAACAGTTCGGTTTGTAACTAAAATAATTGTTAAAAACCCGGTTTTATTCATTTTCTCCCATATTCATCATTTGTAAACCCCTTGAGCAATAAAAATCATTTTTGAGCGTGTTTCCAACATGATGAGAGGCTAAATTATCGCGTAACCAAGGCAATGGATGAAGCTATTCACACATGAATAATGGGTAACTATTTCATTTTCTCTAATATTTAATTATAATTCAC
>NW_020637317.1:442-1000 GCF_003573695.1 Papaver somniferum
CTATTCACACATGAACAATGGGTAACTATTTCATTTTCTCTAATATTTAATTATAATTCACTCAATCACTGCTTTTGCAGAGTTCTTAAAAGTTTACATAATTTTCTTCATTAGTTGTGATTCAATTAGATAGGTTATGCTTTGTTTAAATAATCTATGCTTAGGGGATACAATTAATATTTGAGAATATGTTTGATTATTTGTGAATTAAAAAATAAAGGATTAAAAGGCTAATTAGAGTTATTAAGTATTTGACATCATTCATTCATGTGTAACAGTGGATTCTAGTGTCTTGGTTATTTTCTAATATCTTGAAATCAAATTTTGATCTAAGTTTTCTTTACTTTTAAGTTTTATTAAGTGTAGAATCTTTTGCTTTCACAAGCCTCAACGAACCTTTTACTACAACTCAATCGAACATCAGATCAATTTTTGTTTTATTAAGTGTCTTTAGGCTAGAGTTTTTAGATTTTTTTTCTTTTTTAGGTTTTTATTTGTTTTTATTTATTTATTTTGTTCTTCTTTACGTTTTTGGGTTTTTTGTCTTTTCCTTACAGA
>NW_020637318.1:0-256 GCF_003573695.1 Papaver somniferum
TCTTTATTTCATCACTGTGAACCATTTTTGAGCCATAAATAATTATTTTGAGAGCATTTTTACTATGATGAGTTAAACTCCAACACTGGGACGACGGAGGAGGCCGAGTTTCATACATGGGTAATTTAATTAATTCTTTTTAAGACTTTTGCATTGAAAATTAATTGAAATATGATTTGATTAAATTGGGTGTTATTTGATTAGATGGGTCATGCTTAGCTTAGGTGATTTGATGTTCCATGCTTAACATTTACAA
>NW_020637318.1:452-643 GCF_003573695.1 Papaver somniferum
TTGGCGCCGCCGACGCGGATTTGTGCTTAGGTAGAATTTTTAGGTTATTATTTTTATTATTCCATTTGTTCTTTTTTACGTCTCTTTGGTTGTGTCTTTGTATTACAGGTTTGAAGTTGGATACTAAAGACCTTGGAATCAAAGCTTAAAGCTAAAAGAGAAGGAAAAAAGACAAAGCAAAAAAATAAAGA
>NW_020637318.1:654-980 GCF_003573695.1 Papaver somniferum
CTTAAAGCTAAAAGAGAAGGAAAAAAGACAAAGGAAAAAAATAAAGAAAAAAGAGAGGAAAAAAAAAGAGAGAATTATTTTATTTTATTTTTTTTAAGAGACTTTCCATTTTCTATTATTATTATTTTTTTGTATTTCTTTTCATTGGACTTGACTTTGGACAATTTATTTTAATTTTAAACCTTACGGAAGGGTTATATAAAAAAAAAAATTATATATAAACTGTGTGCAGGGAAGGACGACGATTACTATATCGTCTCGGCCCCTCGGGTTCGTACATGACATAGGAGTCGTGGCCCGAGTCGACTTCAACGGTTCATCCCCCG
>NW_020637319.1:0-796 GCF_003573695.1 Papaver somniferum
TCCATAAGGCAATATCAATGGTAATGCCACGCTTCATTTGGGTACCTAGGATATCCACGCTACCCTAGGTTGCAAAAACATGGTAACTCTATGGATTTACCAGTACAACTGTGCCCTAAAAAAACTAAAAAGTATCTCATTATTTCCATTGTGGGTATCATCAATTAAGAGCAATCCATAAACAACTCTAAGCTACGATTCATTCTCCGTATACAACCCCAGTTAAGAATATGCATAGAAACTCTTTGAATTAGAGCAATTGGGGCAAAACCAATTAGGCGATATTGGAGAGAAACAAAAGCACTCCCATGTTTTCTGCAAGAGGGGTATCAATGAAGGGAAACTAATAAGCAGAAATGAGTTCATCCCCCTAATTAGGGAAAGCTGAATAACAATTATTAAACAAGTATTTGGAAAGTGTGGAAGAACAACAAATCCAAAACCAAAGCCACTATTGATAGCTGCTCTTTTCCAATTGACCTTAAATTGTTCATCTTCAGAATAGTCATCCTGTTACAAATCAATCAAACATAAAAAGAAAAAAAGAAAAAACGAAAACCCAGCCAGTTGGTACATTGAAACCACAATATCAGTGAAATACCTACATGGGTTAGGTGTGGTTCTACTTTAATCCTTGTAGAGCGAGTGATTCTCTGAGCACCAATTAAGGAGCCCTTACTTTCTACTTGTAACTTGGGGCATTGCAATAAGAATAATAACAGGTCTGTATTTGCCGTTTTGGCGACTGAGGTGAATATGTTTTAGTTAATGCCTCTCATTTCCAGTTTGAAGTGTT
>NW_020637320.1:0-535 GCF_003573695.1 Papaver somniferum
AACTCGTGTACATCAATTGGAATTTCGCATCAGGGTTCTTCCTCTTAGAGTCAATAATTGTATGCCAACCAAGGAGGTTCTTTAGTGCTTTCCAAGGTTCTGCGTAGATAGCTAGGGTCTGGAGTAAAGGTTTTGTGGGTACACCTCTGGTAAATCCTCTGGAGACAACACTCCGCCACTAGGGATACCTAGGGGTTCAAAAGATTTTCCTTTCAAGAATAAATTTGCTCGAGGACTAGCAAATAATAAGTTTGGGGGTATTTGATAGACACATTTTTGTGTCTAATTTGATCTCAATACTATATATTGTTGACCCTCGATTTTGTACTAATTTTGGTGTTTTGTGTGTTTTTTAGGTATTTTTTGGAAATAAACATTTTTGGAAAAATCAGCTCGAAAAGTTGCCAGGGGCACCCTTGAAGGTCATTTGTTATTCGGACTCTCATCATTGGTTAAGGGGCACCTCATTTACTAAGGGGCACCTTCTTTACTATTTACACCCCAGGACAGCAACTGCTATTCGCACCCCCAGTTT
>NW_020637320.1:546-1000 GCF_003573695.1 Papaver somniferum
GTTATTCGGACTCTCATCATTGGTTAAGAGGCACCTCATTTACTAAGGGGCACCTTCTTTACTATTTACACCCCAGGACAGAAACTGCTATTCGCACCTCCAGTTTGGTTAGGGGGCACTCATCTTCTTCATTTGAATTTAGAATTTTGGCGGGAAAATATCTTTTCTCTTTGGCAGATTTACCAATTGATTTTTGGGCGTGCTGGAGATCGATTCAATGGCTGGAATCTTTTGGAAAGATTTGATTGATATTAACAGAGTTAACATGCATGTTGGAATCAATCAAAATGGGTTGTACACGCTGTTTGATTCAAAACAGGAAATAATATTTTCATAAAACAGAGGAAGAGATACAGGGATTTTTTTGGTTGTATTCCGGGAAATATATATGCAGTAAAGGCAAGATATTGATTGTGGATTATACATTATTGATGGGGAGATATTTTGAAGCACT
>NW_020637321.1:0-525 GCF_003573695.1 Papaver somniferum
AAGGGAACCAGTGGTTGATAAACCTAACTCTAGGTCAACACAACTGGCATATACAAGGGCACCAGTGGTCGACTTTATTGAATTTATTCCGGTTGGTTTGGTGGTCTGGTCTCAACTTTTTTATTTTTTTTTTATCTCAGTCACTCTATTTCACCCTAGCAATGGTAAAAAGAAAAAAAAATAAAAAATAAAAAGAAGTGATCAGGATTCTTTTGATGTTTCCATCACGAGGATATTGCGAAACCACCATGTTTTATTTTTCTAACACCTGAGCTTTGTGATTTTATGAATAGACTCTTTAGATGTTTCCATCTAATCAGATTGGTTCCTCAAATCCTACAACCAAAATGCTTCCATCCACTTAGATTAGTTAGTGCCAACCTTAATAAGCATAAATTTCTAGTCTCTGGAGCTTATTTATTGCAACTAAGAACTTTCTCCCATACCCCCAAACTTAAATCTAACATTGTCCTCAATGTTCTAAAGATGAAATTAAAAGCATGAACAAGGAGAAACTGTTACCAA
>NW_020637321.1:536-1000 GCF_003573695.1 Papaver somniferum
ATAAATCTAACATTGTCCTCAATGATCTAAAGATGAAATTAAAAGCATGAACAAGGAAAAACTGTTACCAATGAAGCAAAAGAGATATGGAAAGATATTACCGTGTCGCATGAATATTGGGTTACCTCCCAAGAAGTGCTAAGTTTAAAGTCTTCAGCCAGACTAAGCAAGGATTAGTCACCACGTAGAATCATATAGTAGTAGCCGGAATAACTGTGGGTCATCTGGATCAAAAAGTGTTACCCACAAGAAGAGGAAACTGCAACAGACCAAGAAGATACCGAACATACCCTTGCTTAAGACAACTACATCTAGTTGTGGTTCAGGTTCAGGCTCTATAAAAGGGTCTAAATAAAAGGTTTTCATCGGTTGGATTTCCTCAAAGCTAAGATCCGGTTCAGGTATTAGAGTCTGGAAAAACTCAACCAAGAACTTAAAAGCACATAACAACAACCTGAATAATT
>NW_020637322.1:0-206 GCF_003573695.1 Papaver somniferum
AGCCATTTTTATTCCTTCTGGAGAAATTAAAACAATTCCAACTCCATTTACTTCTCCATTTGATGATTCATCTACCTATATCTCCCATCTATTTGGTTCTGTTAATAAATCTTTTGGATCTCCATGTTCTTCTTCTACATCCATCATTTCTTCTACTGCTTCGTCTTCTTCTAAAGGAAACTCTGCCAAGAAATCTGCAACAACTT
>NW_020637322.1:406-723 GCF_003573695.1 Papaver somniferum
ACTCCAATAGTACACTTCTCAGGATTCAATTTAATGTTATACTGCCGCATTTATTCAAAAATCTCCCTCAGGTCTTGTACATGGTCTTTAGCTTCTTTACTCTTTACTAACATGTCATCCATGTATACTTCTAATGTTTTGTGTATCCATTTTGCGAACACTTTCTCTACCATTCTTTGGTATGTCGCTCATGCGTTTCGCAAACCAAATGGCATTTTCGTGTAACAATATAAACCTCTAGGGGCAAAGAAAGCAGTATGTTCTTGATCTTCTTCAGCGAGAGGGATTTGGTTATACCCTTTGTACCCATCTAAAGA
>NW_020637322.1:733-1000 GCF_003573695.1 Papaver somniferum
AGTATGTTCTTGATCTTCTTCAGCGAGAGGGATTTGGTTATACCCTTTGTATCCATCTGAAGATGATACCCTATCTTTTCCCGCTGCGGATTCCACCATTTGAGGAATATCTGGTAACAGAAAACTATCTTTGAGGCAAGCTTTGTTTAAATCAGTGAAATCTATGCAAATCCTGATTCCTTTGTTTTTCTTTGGGACAATGACCATATTCGCTATCCATTCTGGGTATTTAGCTTCTCTTATGATTCCTGCCTCAAGCATTTTCTG
>NW_020637323.1:0-598 GCF_003573695.1 Papaver somniferum
TGCGCAGTATCCTGCTGGGATCAGAGGCGTAGGAGTACAACTGTACCTTGGATCAGTGAGAGACTGATTGGGGCTCAACTATAGTCCAGTCTGAAGTTAGCTTGGAGTAGGCTAGTGTCTGTAGCGGCTTAATACAGTGTGTATTCAATCTGGACTAGGTCCCCGGGTTTTTCTGCATCTGTGATTTCCTCGTTGAAAAAATTTCCGGTGTCTGTGTTATTTCTGTTTCCGCATTATATTGTTTATCTTTATAATTTGAAATAATACAGGTTGTGCGTTTAGATCATCAATTAGATTAATCCAACCTTTGGTTGTTGATTATCATTGATTGATCCTTGGACATTGGTCTTTGGTACCGTCCAAGTTATTCCTTGTGTTTGATTAAAGACTCGCTGATTTCTACTAGCTTGAGTAAATCAAAACAAGAGAGAGAGATATTAACTCCTTGATATACTTTTACTTAGATTGAGTCTGACTGTCTAGTTGAATCTCTAGAAAATGTTTCGGAGTTAGTCCATACAGATTGTTAAGCGAAATATTGGGTGGTGTTGTTAGACCCCCGCTTTTTCACTAACATTGACAAACATGCTTGAGATAG
>NW_020637323.1:609-1000 GCF_003573695.1 Papaver somniferum
CTAGAAATCAAGACTTATAGTTTTGATCACTAACATTGACAAACATGCTTGAGATAGCAACGCATGCGAGTTCGACCGAGCAATGCTCTAACAATCTCCTCCTTTGTCAATTTTAGTGACAAAACTATCAATACATATGGAATACAAAAAATAAATTAGTTAACTTTTGTAGCTCTTATTCCACATGTCTAATCTTCAACATTACTTGAATCTTCGTCACTTCCAAATACTCCAATGATCCCAAAGGTTGTAAGTTCAGCATCATTGTTGTAGAAAATCCGTAGCTATAACAACGAGAAAACAAGAGTTCTCAATCATTGTTATACAATGTCATAGTATCATTACACAACGTCAAAGTTCATTTGTATCACAACTTGAACAACAATACTAT
>NW_020637324.1:0-420 GCF_003573695.1 Papaver somniferum
AGAAACAAAAAAAGCATTCTGAATTGGTAAACGAACACAAAACCAAAAATTTCCCATCTAAATTTTATTTTCTTCACTTGGAATCAATAGCATACTTCAGTTATAAATACCAACTAAACAAACCTAATCAAGATCATACTTCAGTTAAATAACCCAAATTGGTTTTACCCACAAATATCAATTGGATGTGTAATTTGCTTATTCTGTATTTGTTAATGCAGTAACCCAAATCTGATTAGAAATCATTTTATTTCGATTTGACAAAAGTTACATCCTAAATCAAGCAACTAAGAATGATTTAACCATCAGTTAGAAAAAATCGAAATAGGAATTGTACTTGGGTTTATATTTTAAATTATCTTTTTGTGTAATTTGAATGAATATGAATGCTTAATTGATCAATTCCAATAGATTTGGCGG
>NW_020637324.1:431-1000 GCF_003573695.1 Papaver somniferum
CTAAATTATCTTTTTCTGTAATTTGAATGAATATGAATGCTTAATTGATCAATTCCAATAGATTTGGCGGACCATTTGAAGAAATTTTGAACTGATAGTTCGTTGTGAAGGACATGAAAACAATTTCTTATCATATAGATATATGTTCAAGCAAGCTATTAGATTAAACAGGGAGGTTAACAAATAAATCAGGTATAGAAAAGAAGAAAAATAAGATCAAGATTTTACCTTAGCCAGAAGCTTCAATCGAAGATGATTGTTCACGTGAAGAAAAGTATTTCGATAGGAAAGGAAGAAGAAGATGCAATCTTTGAGATTGTCGCCGAATACGTCTAATTTAAGAAAAAAAATATTTTTTTTTTGAATAAAAATGATGATGTGTCACTGGGTTTGGGGTCAATGAGAGGGTGAAAATATGACTTTCTGGTTTACCCTTGACTGTGAGATGGCAGCCATGTCATTGTCATTTATTAACCTCCATCTAGCATTGGAGACAAATTTTTGGTTGAAAAAGTATTAAATCCTATGTGTCATGTCTATTTAAGACCTCCACCCCTAGCATTGGAGAT
>NW_020637325.1:0-649 GCF_003573695.1 Papaver somniferum
CCAATTAAATTGATTACTTTTGTGATTAGTTTGGTTGTGTATTTCGATTAGATTAATTATGGGTTTTCTTGTGATTAATCTAATTGTATATTTTTGAGTCTCCATAAGTTCACTTATGGTTGAGCATTTTCGATTAATTTAATCATGAGTTCTCTTGTGGTTAATTTAATTGAGTATTTTGGATTCAAATTCATACTTGTATGTGATTTGTTATGTCCAAAGAAATCCTTCTTTTCTTTCGAAATTAAGGTCTCTCTTGTTGTTCTTTCGGGAATGACATTTAATGGGGGAGAGTTCTTTTGGACTTGCGCTTAATTGCCAAATCCTTGTGGGGAGTGCGGATGTGGAATATTATAGGGGTTATCTTGTATCTTTAAACTCCTTGATGAATGCATTTAGCTTCAGCTTTATGATTGCATCCAAAGAACAAGTTGATATTTTTGCGTTCTTTTGGTCAAGAAATGTCTCTTTCGGAAATTTCATTAGGATCTCGTTCTTGTACCTTTGCCAATTTTATTGACAAAAAGGGGGAGAATTAATATGTAGTTCACACTACAAATACATGTGGTTTTCGGATCATTATGTAAGGGGGAGTGGTTTCCATGTGAGATGGAGTATTGACTAAGGGGGAGTGATACATATCACCATA
>NW_020637325.1:660-1000 GCF_003573695.1 Papaver somniferum
GAGTGGTTTCCACGTGAGATGGAATATTTACTAAGGGGGAGTGATACATATCACCATAGTATTGTTGTTGAAGTTGTGATACAATTGGACTTTGACGTTGTGTAATGATACTATGACACTGTATAACAATGATTGAGAACCATTGTTTTCTTGTTGTTATAGCTACGAATTTTCAACAACGACGATGCTAAACTTACAACCTTTGGGATCATTGGAGTACTTGGAAGTGACGAAGATTTCGAGTAATGTTGAAGATTAGACATGTGGAATAGGAGCTACAAAAGTTAATTTATTTATTTTTTGTGTTCCGTATGTATTAATAGTTTTACCACTAAAATTT
>NW_020637326.1:0-713 GCF_003573695.1 Papaver somniferum
GAAAAGTAGTATCGGTCTGGCTTCACAATCCCAATGAAGTCTTTAAGTCGTTAACCTGGTTTAGAAGAAGAAACCAAAGGTTAAAGGAGAATCGACTCTAGCTATGCAACTAGTATCACACGTAAGGTGTGGGGATTAGGTTTCCCAGTTGCTAAAGTTCTCCCTTATATAGTCTTTTAAATTAGGATTTGCAATCAATGTTAGATTGATAACAAAGCATTCAATATTCACCGTTAGATGAAAACCTGATTAGATTCAAGCTAATATTTCTCAATCGTTGGATTGAAAACTTAGCTTGTTATACACAAATGAAATGTCCAATTTTGGGTTTATGTCGCCGTTCCCAAACATTAACATATGTTGGTTCAACAATAGTTAACCAAATGGTTAGCCATATGATCACTTTCATATCCACCATATTCTTCTTCACCATAACTAGTCCAACTGACTCAAATGAACAAGTTAGAGAGTTGTTCAATTGCTTAGATCTTATGTGACTACACAAGAAACAATCGAAGCAAAAATGGTTTGATTCACTCAAATCGGTTCATGAACTTTATAGCCACGGTTTGCAAAAGCATTCCTTAGTTTATGTAAAGATGAGTTCAAGAACAACCGATTTTAGATATAACCTGGTCAAGTTCGCGGACTGGGTTCAAGGAATAAGGACTTATACATATATGTATTTCCACAACAATGCTTATACCCTACAG
>NW_020637326.1:724-1000 GCF_003573695.1 Papaver somniferum
GCGGACTTAAGTTCACAAACTCCAACAGAAATTCTCGGATCGAGAACTTCCGGCAGTTCGCGGACTTGGCTCACGCCACATTCCGTTTCTCTTGATCAACAAAGTTCGCAAACTTTGGTTCAAGGAATAAGGACTTATACATATATGTATTTCCACAACAATGCTTATACCCTACAGATGGTTATGTAATCTAAACTCTCATTTCAATCATTGAAACATTCTCAGAGGACGTTATATAGCAGTTATTCACAGACCATTTTACGTCAGAGCAATTTC
>NW_020637327.1:0-407 GCF_003573695.1 Papaver somniferum
TCTCGGTAGGCCACCAACCGCGGGGACCAGGAATCCAACCGTAAGCCCACGGACCAACTATTTCGATAACGGTGGCGTGCCACTCGTAGTCATGATCGCGCTTGATCCTCTCGCGCGCTGGGAAGAGTTTCCGATGACTAGACCCCTCCGTGCCAGGAACATACTTCAGCTTGGCATCGCTGACCTCATTTAACAGACGAATCTCGCCCCGAGGAGCAGCGAGATTCCGAAGGCTGACACTCCACGGCTTGCGGTTCCTACTATTGACGTAATCACCGAAGGAGTTATTGAAATTCTCAGGAGTATACCATTCCTTCTCCGCGGGATTGGGGACGTAGCAAGTCATCGACGTCTCCCCCTTACTCCGCAGATAGCACTCCTTCAGGGCGTGGAGATAATTCCCCGAT
>NW_020637327.1:418-1000 GCF_003573695.1 Papaver somniferum
GGGGACGTAGCAAGTCATCGACGTCTCCCCCTTACTCCGCAGATAGCACTCCTTCAGGGCGCGGAGATAATTCCCCGATAGTTGGGATACGGAACGGCTGTGAGTATTGGTGGAAGAGCCTTCACGACTAGCGAGCACGTCATAGTAGAAGGAATCACCTGATTTGTACAACGGCAGCATAAGACCAGCTTCGAACGCTCCAACCGTCGTTAACAAATGAAATTCATCGAACTCATACTTTGAGATAAGCTCATAAGTAATATCATCCTCAAGAACAAGTTACACACATTCAAAAACATTACCAAAGATCAAAAAACCACATCAATAGCAATACACACACGATAACGCAGAAACCCTAAAATTAGTATACATGCTCAAAATTCCATAAAATTCAGACCCTCAAAAACTCAAATACAAGCAAAACAGTGGCTTCCTTGATTTAAGATAAAGAACAGGGGCAAACTAGTATGCAAGCATCAAAAGAAGTTCTTCATCACAAACAAGGAACAACAGTAGCAGAGAATTTACAAATCAACACAGCGTAAAACAGTGGAAACAAAGAAAAGAAAAACTTACCGGCAA
>NW_020637328.1:0-368 GCF_003573695.1 Papaver somniferum
CTTCGCATCTCGCAGCTCAGAGTCACAGAACATCAAGACTCGATGGATTCGCTCAACACTCTAGCAACCGAACCTATACCAGCTAACCATCACCACCCTTCTCCCAAACCATCGAGCCCCTTTCTTCTCCACATTACCCTGCTGCAAACCACCATTACCCTGCAACCGTACCACCACCTTCTTCACCTCCACTGCCACCACCACACCGCCACCAAACACCACCAAACCAACCCTAAACCTAAACCCATCACTACTATCATCACCCCCCTCTTTCTAGCCCCCTATTTGATTGATTTTTCTTCTCACCTTTCTCTGAAACCCTAGAAGAAAAATCAATCGATTAGGCGAGTCTAGAGTAGCAATTGGCG
>NW_020637328.1:379-761 GCF_003573695.1 Papaver somniferum
GTCACTACTATCATCCCCTCCTCTTTCTAGCCCCCTATTTGATTGATTTTTCTTCTCACCTTTGTCTGAAACCCTAGAAGAAAAATCAATCGATTAGGCGAGTCTAGAGTAGCAATTGGCGCGTGGGAATGGAGCAGGAGAGTCAGAGGAAGAATGGGTCGACGCATGGGGGAGAAATTGTGCCATAAAATTAGGTAATTTGAAAAACCTAATTTCACTGATTTTGGGGGAAAATTGGGGAAAACCCTAATGATGTAATTGGGTATAAATTGGGACTATGGGTGTGTGTGAGAGAGTATGCTTGGAGTAGCCAACATCCAGGACTTTCATGTCCTGTTAAATGTTAATGTGTTCTGTTAATATTTTCACTTTCATTTATGTT
>NW_020637329.1:0-436 GCF_003573695.1 Papaver somniferum
AATTGATTTTGTTTCAATTGTGTCTTGTATACTTCTATGAGAGTATAAACAATTGAACAACTCTAGAACTAGTTTCGTTTGAGTCATTTGAACTAGTTATGGTTAAGATGAATGAGGTTGATATGAAAGTGTTCATATGACTAACTGCCGTTAACTATTGTTCATCCAACAGAAGTGTACACCTTTAGGTACGGTTACTCATATCTAAATGAAGTCACTTTTAATTTGTGTGTAGCAAGCTAAGTTCGATATAACGGTTGAAAGATATTAGCTTGAGTCTAATCAGGTTTTCATCTAACAGTGAATATTGAATGCTTTGTTACCAAGGTAACATTGATTGCAAACCCTGATTTGAAGACTATATAAAGGATAACTCTAGCAACTGGGAAACCTAATCCCCACACCTCCTATGTGATACTAGTTGCGACTAGAGTTG
>NW_020637329.1:447-1940 GCF_003573695.1 Papaver somniferum
ACTGGGAAACCTAATCCCCACACCTCCTATGTGATACTAGTTGCGACTAGAGTTGATTCTCCTTTAACCTTAGGTTTTTCCAAAAACCTATAGGTTAAATACTTGAAGACTTCATTGGGATTGTGAAGCCACACCCAACTATTTTCTCTGTAGTTGCATGTTCTATTCTTGCTGTTTTCTATCATGATTGAGTACTATCTTCTCTAAGATTTTCTCGATAGTTAATCTCCGATAGGCAAGATAAAAAGTAGTCACAAACATGTTCGTCTCATCGTTTGTGATTCCAAAATATCTTGTTCCGCTACCATACGATTAATATTATTGTGAGGTGATTGATATTTCTAGGCTGTTCTTCGGGAATATAAGTTCGCTATATCAATTGGTTCTTGTTCACCTTGATTTATCAAAACACATAAAAAACCTCATAGGTTTATGTGTGGGAGACAAATTTATCTATTCAACAGACTTTTCAGTGTGAGACAGATTGGTTTATCAAGTCTTCGACTTTGGGTCGTAGCATCTCTTAGTTGTGGTTGAAATCAGCTAAGGAAATCAAGTGCGTAGAGTCCTGCTGGGATTCAGAGACATAAGGAGCGAAACTGTACCTTAATCATTGTGAGATTGGTTAGGACTCAACAACATTTCAGTCTGAAGTTAACTTGGAGTAGGCTAGTGTCTGTAGAGGATTAATCATTTGTTGTTACACATAAAGATTGTTACAAAGATAGTACTGGCCCGACTGGGCATTAATGTTTTTCTGGGTTGGATTAAAATAGTTTTACTAGAATTTAAACATGTAGATTAATATTGTCTCACCAAATTACATGTGTCTCGACTACCCTATTAATTTATACAACCGTCTGAAACAGGTACCCATTTCAATTTATACGATCATAGAACAACATCCTAAAATTTATTTTACACGACTGTTTTTATGGGGTATCCAATTAATTTTATATGAGAGGGACCCCAATTTCCAACAACAGTGTTACCATCACCTCTATTAGTTAAGTTTTTAGAATATTCCATGCCTCCCCTTGCCACACACAATCTTAGCCGTCGAGTTCAAAATAAAACCAATCCCTCCATTGCTCCCAGCATAACCAATAGAGTTACTCCATCTACTTGAGTTCTCATTGAAGTTAGGGTTCAAACCCTGTCCATATCCGAACTTAGAGTTAAGGTTTACATTTCCTCCATAGCTTGGATTTAATGCCTGATCAAAGTTCACACCCATTCCAGAAGGACCAAATGTCGAAAACACACCTCCAGTACCAGCAACTCGACTACCCTATCCATCTTCATTCCATAACCACCAAAAGAGATCCATTAGATCTGATTGCTCGTGCTAGACGAGGTAAACAAGGCTAAGTGGCAGGCCTTTAAAGGGTGTATAAAATGAAGCGCAATGAAAACGGGGGCCTACAGTAATACCGCAAGTGCACGGTCGTCGGTTGTAGCTCGTGCAAGTACGGGTCGATCCACAGAGATCG
>NW_020637329.1:2140-2429 GCF_003573695.1 Papaver somniferum
TAAACAAGCCCACACAAAATAAATACAAGCCCACAAATTAAACAACAAGCCCAAAAATAAATTATTACAAACCCACAATAGGAAAATAAAAAGCCCAAAAAATTGGGTTAATTATTACAAGGAATACAAGCCCACAATTAAAGAAATTTGGAAGCCCACAGGTTGGGTTCTCTCAATGGAATGGGTTTAGGCTTACCTTTTTAGCACAGCCCAGCTGCTCTGATATTGTTGCAAAAACCCAGTTGGGTTTTGGTTCTTTTCCTTGGTGGCGTCCCAGCAGAGGAAAAAC
>NW_020637329.1:2440-2834 GCF_003573695.1 Papaver somniferum
AGCTGCTCTGATATTGTTGCAAAAACCCAGTTGGGTTTTGGTTCTTTTCCTTGGTGGCGTCCCAGCAGAGGAAAAACAGGTTCAGAACAGCAAGTCCAACAACAAATGAAGTGAAGCAGATGCAGATGCAAATGCTATGTAGTGAAATACAAAATAGCTAAAGAAAAACACAGATAAAACACAGCACCAATCCCCGGCAACGGCGCCAAAAACTTGGTATTGGCCTGGAAAAGGGTATAGAAATTTATCCCCGGCAACGGCGCCGAAAACTTGGCAGGCCTTTAAAGGGTGTATAAAATGAAGCGCAATGAAAACGGGGGCCTACAGTAATACCGCAAGTGCACGGTCGTCGGTTGTAGCTCGTGCAAGTACGGGTCGATCCACAGAGATCGGG
>NW_020637329.1:3034-3140 GCF_003573695.1 Papaver somniferum
AAAAATATTTATTCTTGAAAACAATGAAAATACAGAATATGGGATAAAATGTAGAATTAATGCACAAAAGATGAGTTAAATGCCAACAAAAAGGGATAAATATATA
>NW_020637330.1:0-576 GCF_003573695.1 Papaver somniferum
TAATAGAAGTATGCACAACATGGTTAGTAAGAAAGGTGTGGCTCCAACACACCTTCTATTTGCGGATGATATTCTTGTTTTCTGTAGAGGTAATCTTCATAGTTTGCAAAATTTGAAGTCTATGCTTGGTGTCTATGAGAAGGATTCAGGCCAGTGCGTAAATTATGTGAAGAGCAAATTTTATTATGGCGATAGCACTTATTCTCGGAGTATTGCTATTGCTAATTATTTGGGCATGGAAAGAGCCTTATTTCCGGATAAATATATGGGGATTCAAATGAAACCTGGCATTGTGCGGCACATCCATGTCAGGAAGGTAGTTGAAAAGATTATGGACAAGTTGGCTGGTTGGAAGGGTAAACTTTTATCTTTTCAAGCTAGACTGGTTTTGATCAGATCGGTGATTGATAGCTATGTTATTCACTTTATGGCTGTTTATAAATGGCCTTGCAATATCATTAAACAGGTTGAGAGGGCCATTAGAAATTTTCTTTGGTCGGGTGATGCGGAAAAACGTAAGTTCTTTACGGTGTTGTATGACAATCTGTGTTGTTCAAGACGTGAAGGTGGTCTAGG
>NW_020637331.1:0-318 GCF_003573695.1 Papaver somniferum
TCTTTTGATATGAGTAATTCTGCAATTATTCTTTCAGAATTCATAACTTCTCAAAGCTTCTTACTGATAATATCTTTTCAAATACAACCTGTTCCATGGTCTGTCTAATCTATGACCAACATCTCTCCCTTCTGGATCCATTAATCTATAAGCTCCTGTTCCAACTATCTCCATAATGATGTTAGGTCCATCCTATTTTTTCGCTAATTTTCCACAATTTTCTCGCTGATATATTGGTGTTTCTCGCAGAACTAAATCTCCTGGTTGAAATTCACGTATTTTGACACGTTTATTATATTCTCGAGCTAATCTTCGCTG
>NW_020637331.1:374-746 GCF_003573695.1 Papaver somniferum
ATGTAAGGTCCATCCCATTTTTTCGCTAATTTTCCACCATTTTCTCGCTGATATATTGGTGTTTCTCGCAGAACTAAATCTCCTGGTTGAAATTCACGTATTTTGACACGTTTATTATATTCTCGAGCTAATCTTCGCTGGTAATTCTCCATATGTTGTAAAGTTTTTTTCTCTTTTTTCTTCTAATTTATTAAGTTTGTTTAAAATTAAACCCGCACTAAGATTATTCTCCCAAGCTTCTCTTTTTGTTGTCGGAATAACAACTTCTGTTGGTAGCACCGCTTCAACTCCGTATGTAAAACAAAAAGGTGACATTCCAGTAGCTTCTCTTCTAGTTGTATTATAAGCCCATACTGCATTATGTACTTGTTC
>NW_020637331.1:769-1000 GCF_003573695.1 Papaver somniferum
TATGTTAAACAAAAAGGTGACATTCCAGTAGCTTCTCTTCTAGTTGTATTATAAGCCCATACTGCATTATGTACTTGTTCGCACCATGATCTGTGATGTCCTTCCAATTTCTTCTTTAATATATCTGAATTTTTTTTATTTTTTGCTTCTACTTGCCCATTAGCTTGTGGATACAAAGGAGTGGACTTTCCACATTTTATCTTGAATGCATTAAGTAACATTTCTATATTC
>NW_020637332.1:0-238 GCF_003573695.1 Papaver somniferum
ATTATGTATAATGTATGGAAGTCTGCTAACAAATATTCTTGGTATGTCGTCAAGAACTCTATTCAAACAATGCAACTTCTTATACAGATACTTATTTAGAAGTTACAGTTGCAAGGCAATCATCAATTGATCTAATAGTAGACCCTTTGAGATGACCACCTTCATCTTCTCTCATCGCAGCACTAATTTTCTCCGCAATCACCATTGCCCTCTTCCTCATTTCTTCTCCTTCACTGCT
>NW_020637332.1:438-653 GCF_003573695.1 Papaver somniferum
TTTCAAATTTTATCACATGGCCCAAAGATAGAATAATCTACCAATAGACTTCTTAATCTTCTGTGATCTTTTTGGAGACTTAACTTTTGGTAACAAACATATCACTGCCACTTTTTTGTATTTTTTGTGTATATCACATTGGTATGTGAATGCTTTAACTCTGGGTTTGGTTTAATTTGAATGAATCTTTCAGTTTAATCCAATTGTTTGTTTAC
>NW_020637332.1:664-1000 GCF_003573695.1 Papaver somniferum
CCCAAAGATAGAATAATCTACCAATAGACTTCTTAATCTTCTGTGATCTTTTTGGAGACTTAACTTTTGGTAACAAACATATCACTGCCACTTTTTTGTATGTTTTGTGTATATCACATTGGTATGTGAATGCTTTAACTCTGGGTTTGGTTTAATTTGAATGAATCTTTCAGTTTAATCCAATTGTTTATTTACATTTCAGTTTAATCTAGTTGTTTCTTTACATTTCACAAATAGTAGTGACAAAAGTGAAATATATATTCTGAAATATGGGTTTGATCTTATTCACAAGTATTGTAAAAGATAGTCCTACTACACATAGTATAGTTGTATCAA
>NW_020637333.1:0-149 GCF_003573695.1 Papaver somniferum
ACATTCCAAAGGTTCACTGGCTTGTGATTAGTGGTGCTTTAAACAGACCATTAATGCTAGGAGTTAGTAATAATCTAAGGGATGAACAAACCATATTAGTTAGAAACCTAGGAACCTAAATGACCTGTGATTGTTTATGCTTTAATCAG
>NW_020637333.1:160-471 GCF_003573695.1 Papaver somniferum
TAGTAATAATCTAAGGGATGAACAAACCATATTAGTTAGAAACCTAGGAACCTAAATGACCTGTGATTGTTTATGCTTTAATCAGATAGGCAATGCTAGGGGTTAATCTAAGGATTTTAGGTAGTTAACTAGCCACATGACAAGGATTTATCCCAGGCTAACTAGCTAGGTGAAAGAGAATTCTCATCCATCTCCATACACTTCCATCTTCAACTGTTTTGCTTGTTTTCTGTTTTCTTTCATTTATTTTACCTTCATTACTCACTGTTGGTTTTCCCCTCATGCTCACAGTGGTGTCTTAACACCACAAT
>NW_020637333.1:509-769 GCF_003573695.1 Papaver somniferum
CTCACTGTTTGTTTTCCCCTCATGCTCACAGTGGTGTCTTAACACCACAATCTTTACTTGTTTCACTCACTGTTTACTGCCCCCATTCAGCTCTCATACATCAGTCCATTCAGCTCCATGTTAGCTTAGGAAGCAGCTAGAGAAGCTAGAAAACAACATTTGCTCCCCCTTGTCCCTGTGTACTTTCCCTTTCTTCCCATTCTAGCTACAATTGACCCTGTATACTTGCAGGTCAATTTGTAGGTTGTTTATAAAACCCA
>NW_020637333.1:889-1000 GCF_003573695.1 Papaver somniferum
GTTGAAGTTGTTCTTTGCTGTTCTTTGGCTGTTATAAATTAGTGTAACTTATTATAATCTTCTGTAACTTAGCTGTAATTTAGTGTAGTTTAGTATACCTGTTTGTAGCTT
>NW_020637334.1:0-442 GCF_003573695.1 Papaver somniferum
CGAGAACGAATTTGATTTTCCCTTTCGCAGAGTTCGATGTTCTTGCGGTTAGCTTCATCTCGTTCAAGTTGAACTTCAAGAAGAGTCTCTTGGAATTTCGCCAAAGCCTTAGCACCTTGATCAGAGATGCGATCCTTATCATCTATGAGACCGCTAATTTTGGTTCTTAACTCATTGGTTTTCTCTTTAGAATCAAGAAAGAGACGCTTAAATCGGTTGGCTAAGCCTAAACTAGATCTATGATCAATTTCTAAGAGGCGAAATTTAGATCTAAGCTCATTCAGAGAAAGAGATGAAATTCTATAATTTGAGAAACTATATAAGGAATTATTAAGACGCTCAAGAAGGGTATCATTATCCAAGGCATTAGGAAATGAACGAAGAAGGGTAGCTTCATCATAAAGACCATAAATGTCTGCAAAAAGGATCATTTAAATAAGAT
>NW_020637334.1:453-1000 GCF_003573695.1 Papaver somniferum
GAACGAAGAAGGGTAGCTTCATCAGAAAGACCATAAATGTCTGCAAAAAGGATCATTTAAATAAGATAAAACCACAGGATGAATGAATGAAGGGAAAAGAGAAAAGTAACATACCGTAAAGCTGATTATTAGCTTGCTGAAGACTAGAGATTTTGTTCTTATACGAAGAAGAATCAATTTCTAGTTGTCTGTTTTTCTCGTGAAGACATTTGACTCCAGCTTGCAATTATTCATTCGTCGTGCGAGATTGAAGATTTTTCTTTCTAAGATTTTCACATCTCCTTTCTAGATCTGAAGCAACAGCGAAAGAAGCTTTTCCAGCCTGCGAGAAAATATAAAAAATATTAAAATAGAAAGAGATTTTAAATTACAACAATGAAAAAATAAAAGGATAAAGCATACCAGACTATTGAGAGAATGCAAGAAATCAGGAGTCACAGATCTAGAAACTCCGCGAAGAGAACTATCACCATCCAGCAAAGGAACATCACAAATTGTCGCGAGAGATTTATAGGTGTTAGCGAATTGAATATCTCCCATTCCTTGC
>NW_020637335.1:0-539 GCF_003573695.1 Papaver somniferum
ACACTCTAAAAAGATTAAGATGTATATGAGAACATTCACCCTAGTATGCAACTGTGTTGATTCGAATTTGGAATCGTGTAACTGTTCACCATTGACTTGCTGGTATCAGTGATGAGAATCCGAGGCAAACAAAAACCTTTCGTTCCCATCACCATCAAGAGGAGATGCTTAGTTTACGGAAAAAACCATTTAAGAAACAGCAGCTGCTGCAAAATGTTGTGCACCAATAATCGTTCCGTTACAGAAGTTGTTACTTGTTGCTGCTGCACCACATCCTTGAGATTTTGTGAAAAGTCATGCACTATCAGTTGACATTCCGTAGACAAACTAAGAATATCTCGGCACCAAGGCTCAACGACAGGCGGTGTCTGTATTGGAGCTGCATCTCTTGAACACATAGGAGATTGTAAACCAGATCTCCAAGCCATGTTCATCCAGTTAAGATTATGGACTTTGAACTCGAGACCATGCCTGCTGGTGTTCTAAATATCTAGCATGAATGGCATACCTGCACAACCAGAAAAGGTCACGCTCAAATA
>NW_020637335.1:550-1000 GCF_003573695.1 Papaver somniferum
CTAAATCTCTAGCATGAATGGCATCCCTGCACAACCAGAAAAGGTCACGCTCAAACAAACATATCACAGTTTTAAAACCCATATTTGCACTTGACCAACCATTAACAAAGAAACTGCAACAGGGTTAAGGCATGCAATAATAAAAAAGTGAAGGAAAGAAAAAATATTCCACCAAAACTTTGTAATGTCATTGTCTCACACAAGCCATAAGCGAGAGCTGAAGTTGAAACAAACTCGAGCTTAAGCTAATAAGCTCACTAGAGCTGAAAATGTAACAGTTATGTGCAAGTACTGCAAGGTTAATGTTTACAATATTTAGATACTCTAAAATATTTAGACTTAAATCTTCTTCTGAAACAAACAAATTTATTTGCTTTATAGATGACACACAGATGTTCATAGTATTTAACAAACGACAGGGTAGAAAAGAGCAACTGCGCCTCAATTAAA
>NW_020637336.1:0-383 GCF_003573695.1 Papaver somniferum
GAATCCCTAGGACTAAGCATGTTCCATCAAACAAAATCACAAGTAATTAATTGAAATCATAAATCAATTAAAATCGGTGCAAAAAGTGAATTAAGAATTATTTAAATAACCACATGGCTGAAAAACAGCTTCCTCCATCATCCCAGTATTGGGGTTTAGCTACTCATAATAATCATGTTCTAAAAATACATACTTGATGCTCAAAATATGATTAAAAGAGTGAAAAATATAATACAGAGAAACTACGACCCTCTTTAAGCGTCCAGAGAAGAACGATAAAACACCACTGCTGTAAATAACGATACCTCACTGCTGCTGTTGACGCTGTTGTTTTAAGACCCACAGAAACAAGTCGTTGTCACTGTTGATAAACGACTGTCTTT
>NW_020637336.1:583-1000 GCF_003573695.1 Papaver somniferum
CCCTTGGAACCACCTAGAGCCATGGCATGGTTTGTTTTGAACTTGTAATATTCGGAGGATAATTTTTTTTTGTAAAGTCCCGAATGTACGATGGCCCAAAAATCAGAATTTGGGAAAAACTGATACTTTTCAAATAATTTTACTTGCAATAATGGGAAGTCAACTCAGTTACCCAAACTTCCGAATATGGGTTGTCTAACCTTCTATATTGGCCCTTGGAATCACCTAGAGCCATGGCATGGTTTGTTTTGAACTTGTAATATTCGGAGGATAAATTTTTTTTTGTAAAGTCCCGAATGTACGATGACCCAAAAATCAGAATTTGGGAAAAACTGATACTTTTCAAATTTTGAACTTGCGATAATCGGAAGCAAGGTAGTTAATTTCGGATTCCGGTTTATCTCGGTCCCGAGCGAG
>NW_020637337.1:0-594 GCF_003573695.1 Papaver somniferum
CGAATATGCGTCATTTGGAGTTCAGTAACCTATAGTTTTTCTGGCCTGTATATTCGGTTCTAATATCAAAAGAATATTTCCGATTATATATAATCGGAAAACAAAATAAGTACCTAGCCACCGAATAACCAACATTCGGAAAAAGAGATGGATCATTTCCTACCGAATATGCGTCATTTGGAGTTCAGTAACCTATAATATTTTGGCATATATATTCGGCAGTAACTCCCCAAGACTAAACTCCGATTCTAAACAATCGGAAGTAAAACTAAGTAACATGTTTCCGAATAACCTACATTCGGAAGTTAACAATGTAGATATCCTACCGAATATGCATCATTTGGAGTTATGAATATGCATCATATGTATTGTCTACCGAATAACTATAGAGTGAGTTACAGAGTTAAAGAAAAAACCTGCAATAGAGCCACGTTCCCGGCAACTTGGCAGGTTCCTAGCCTCGAAGCCTTTATCAACTCTTCCATCAAGAATCCTAGGCATGCCGTGCCCCAAGAATAGTCACTGACTTCATGGAGAGGATCCAAAAGTTGTATAAGGTTAGCGTCAATCCGGTTGCCAGAAGTATTGGGGGAT
>NW_020637337.1:605-945 GCF_003573695.1 Papaver somniferum
GGAGAGGATCCAAAAGTTGTATAAGGTTGGCGTCGATCCGGTTGCCAGAAGTATTGGGGAATATGACACATCCCAATACACAAAGGAGATATGCGGTGGCAGCGTGGTTCACTTGCTCATCAGTTAACGTTCCATTCTTTTCCTTCTCCAAGGTGCCTCGGAACATATTCATTAAAGCTGTAATGTTGATCTGTCTTGTTCTATAACTTGCATGCCTCCTAAACTCTGCTGTTGTTGCCTCTTCATCCCAACCTAAGCACTTTTTAGTGAGAGCATAAAGTTGTGCCCAACTTAACTGCCTTGTGTAGTTAAACTTCACACCTGTTCCTTGATCGGGAAG
>NW_020637338.1:0-497 GCF_003573695.1 Papaver somniferum
CAAGATGTTCCCATCCACTTAGATTGGTTAGTGCCAACCTTAATAAGCATAAATTTATAGGCTCTGGAGTTTATTTATTGCAACTAAAAGCTAACAAAAAGTTTCTTCCCCACCCCCAAACTTAAATCTAACATTGTCCTCAATGTTTCTAATGAAAGAGCTATACCAAAAAGTAAAGTAACATGAGGAATCAGTAAAGATAGAAGTCGGACAGATAGTACCTGGGTGAAGAGAGAAATCAAAAACTAATGTACAACATACAATCGCCTCGATGGTCAATCAAGGGTAAACAGGGTCCTCCAGAGGGACCTCTACATCACCTGTAGGAAACGGCTCTAAAAATGGTTTCAATCTCTGACCTTTAACCTTCTAAGAACTACCACCATCAGGTGTCTCGATCTCAACAGCTCCATGAGGAAAGACAGTGCGAATAATAAAAGGACCCGTCCACCGAGAACGTAACTTTCCAGGAAAAAGATGCAAGCGGGTATCATACA
>NW_020637338.1:508-970 GCF_003573695.1 Papaver somniferum
TAAAAGGACCCGTCCACCGAGAACGTAACTTCCCAGGGAAAAGATGCAAGCGGGTATCATACAGAAGAACTTTTTGACCTGGAGAAAATGACTTTCTTAAAATATTTCTATCATACACAAGTTTCATTTTGTTCTTATACTCCTTAGCACTATCGTATGCATCTCTACGAATCTCTTCCAACTCATTGAGCTGGAGTTTCCTATGGGCTCTGCCTTGTCAAGTGAAAAGTTTAGCTGCTTAACATCCCAATATGCTCTATGTTCTAACTCAACAGGTAAGTGACATGCCTTTCCATACACAATTCGATAAGGTGACATTCCAATGGGGGTCTTAAACACAGTATGGTAAGCCCATAAGGCATCAGTAAGCCTAGACGACCAGTCTTTCCGATTAGGATTAACTGTTTTCTCTAATATACGTTTTATCTCCCTATTGGAAACCTCTACCTGACCACTAGTCTG
>NW_020637339.1:0-172 GCF_003573695.1 Papaver somniferum
ATCACAAAATCACTCAAAGAGATTAGCCAAAAGGCTCACACAAGGCTGATGAGTGCCAAATATTGTATATATTTATCCCTTTTTGTTGGCATTTTAACTCATCTTTTGTGCATTAATTCTACATTTTATCCCATATTCTGTATTTTCATTGTTTTCAAGAATAAATATTTTT
>NW_020637339.1:238-482 GCF_003573695.1 Papaver somniferum
AATTACGCAAGGAAGCCGCAAAGAATGGAGCGCACGTCCAAAAAGCTAGGAATGGGCTCAAGAAGGAAGAATTGTTCTTAAAGAAGATATGGGCTTGGCATACCCAAGGCCCAAAACCCTTACCCACACCCATTTTCTATATCCATACCCGCCTCCATTCTCAGCCGTTAGATTGGATCCATCTCATCATCCAACGGTCACTTCTTTGCAGTTCATCAAAATCTGAAGTCCCTGCAAAACACCA
>NW_020637339.1:682-1000 GCF_003573695.1 Papaver somniferum
AGCAATTGGAGGCGTGGGGAGCATGAGAATACGAATAAGAAGCATGGGTAGACGATTGATTCGTCTCATCACAGTTGGTGAGTAAAAAAATCAAAACCCTAATTTTACTGTTAATTTGGGGATTTTTGGTATTGAGCTTGCATGTACAAATTGAAGGCATGGGTTGCATCAGGAGAAGAATAAGAGGCATGGGTCGACGTATGAGGGCTGTTATCAGTAGGTTAGGTGAGTCAATTTCACTTTTTGGTGAAACCCTAATTCTCTGATATTTTGGGGATTTTTAGGTTTTTGCTTGCTTGTATAAATAGAAGGTGTTGG
>NW_020637340.1:0-197 GCF_003573695.1 Papaver somniferum
TTGACTCTAGTCGCAAGTAGTACGATGTGTTTTCAATTGAGTTGTAGTAAGATGATTCGTTCACTCAGACTTGTTGAATTTTTTTTTAGAATTAATAAAGGAAAAAACACTAAAAATATACAAATTATGTCACAAGATGAAGAGACGCTGAGACGCGGGATTCCACTACTTTTCATATTGTTATGGTTCAGTCATTA
>NW_020637340.1:208-462 GCF_003573695.1 Papaver somniferum
GTTCAGTCATTAACTCTAGACAATATAGCTCAAACAAAAGAAGTTGTGACTCTAGTTCTTTGCCAAAAATAGATTTCGTAAAATATTATTTGTAAGTTAAAAGCATGACGCATCTAAAGTATTTAGAACTAAGCATGCGGCATCTAACAAAATAACAAATAATAAATAGAAATCGTAAAGCAATTCAATCTATGCAAAAAGTTAATAAAAGAATTAATTCATTTACCACAATCATGAAAAGTTGCTTCCTCCGT
>NW_020637340.1:474-1000 GCF_003573695.1 Papaver somniferum
CAATTAAATCTATGCAAAAAGTCAATAAAAGAATTAATTCATTTACCACAATCATGAAAAGTTGCTTCCTCCGTTGTCCCAGTGATGGGGTCTAGCTCCGCATGGTGAAAACACACTCAAAGGAATTTTTCATTGCTCAAAAAGGTGCTTACAAGGAGAAAATGGAGAAATAATTCAAAACAGGGTTTGTAACAATTATATTTGTCACAAAACAGAGAACTACAACCCACAGTATGTGTCACTGATACTGTTGCTCTAAGACCCACATTAAGCGTCGTTGTCACTGTTGGAAAACGACTGTCTTTGGCAGTCTGTTCTTCGTGTTCTACAGCAGCAGAAAAATATTCTCTGCAACTCGTCCAATCTCTTCTCTGTAGCTCTCTATTCTCTTCCCCAACTCTCCATCCCATTCTATGATACCTCAAGACCCTTTTTATACACCTACATCACAAGAAATCTCCTCCATAACTCGAGATAATCCTCTCTTTACTCGGGTGAAAAAAAATATTTTCGGGAAGATTTTCTT
>NW_020637341.1:0-576 GCF_003573695.1 Papaver somniferum
TAATAGAAGTATGCACAACATGGTTAGTAAGAAAGGTGTGGCTCCAACACACCTTCTATTTGCGGATGATATTCTTGTTTTCTGTAGAGGTAATCTTCATAGTTTGCAAAATTTGAAGTCTATGCTTGGTGTCTATGAGAAGGCTTCAGGCCAGTGCGTAAATTATGTGAAGAGCAAATTTTATTATGGCGATGGCACTTATTCTCGGAGTATTGCTATTGCTAATTATTTGGTCATGGAAAGAGCCTTATTTCCGGATAAATATATGGGGATTCAAATGAAACCTGGCATTGTGCGGCACATCCATGTCAGGAAGGTAGTTGAAAAGATTATGGACAAGTTGGCTGGTTGGAAGGGTAAACTTTTATCTTTTCAAGCTAGACTGGTTTTGATCAGATCGGTGATTGATAGCTATGTTATTCACTTTATGGCTGTTTATAAATGGCCTTGCAATATCATTAAACAGGTTGAGAGGGCCATTAGAAATTTTCTTTGGTCGGGTGATGCGGAAAAACGTAAGTTCTTTACGGTGTTGTATGACAATCTGTGTTGTTCAAGACGTGAAGGTGGTCTAGG
>NW_020637342.1:0-469 GCF_003573695.1 Papaver somniferum
ACTTCTCAATAATTATTGGAAGATATCCTTCTGTCTTAGGAACGCTTCCGTGAATCTCAACAAATATTGGACTCATTCGGTCTAATCCCCACTTGTAGCAGTTGATACTTACTACGGGATCCACACTCCCTATGGCTTGGAAGATCTTGTGCCATCTGTTGGTGTATTCCATCGTGTTCTCCTTGTAGCCAATTGCCAGAGAAAAAGTTTATCCATTCCAGTGTTGATAGCTTTGTTGTACATGTATGTCCTCAAGAATTTCTCTGCGAGTTGATCGTAGGAGTTGATGGAATCAGGTGGCAGGTTGTCAAACCAAGACAAAGTCGATCCCTTCAGACTTGATGGGAAATATCTACAGAGGACGGCGTCGTTTTGACTCCATCGGGCTAAGATACGATTATAATACCGTATATGTGCCGCGGGATCATTGGATCCGTCGTAGCATTCAAAAGTTGGGACAGTGCACTTT
>NW_020637342.1:480-1000 GCF_003573695.1 Papaver somniferum
CGGATATGTGCCGCGGGATCACTGGATCCGTCATAGCATTCAAAAGTTGGGACAGGGCACTTTAACGGAATGGGGGTATTTGCCAGGCGATGAGTTAGGGGCATGGAGTTAGCTTCTTTCATCACCTCTTCAAGCCTTCCTCCGCCTTGTCTGGCTTTTAACTGCCTGATCTCAGCCATCATCTCATCGCGCAGCTCCTCCATTGCGCGGTAATATCCCACGTTCTCATGCTCAGTTGAGCGTTTCTTTCTTCGAACTTCGCCGTCATAATAGTCTAACTCTTCGGCGGCATATTCCGGATCGGATGCACTGCTTCCCCTGGCGGCATTTGCAAGGATGATTCTTCGGTCTCGATTAGGCTCTGGTGCTTTAGAATTTGCTTCGTCCAGTTGTTGGCTAGTCTTCGTACTTTGGGCAATCATATCTTTCAAGTCTTGGTTCTCCCTTGCCAGAAGAGCTACGACATCTGCGTAGACCTGCTGGCTCTTTTTCAATTCTTCGAGCTCTACCATCAGTCGGT
>NW_020637343.1:0-528 GCF_003573695.1 Papaver somniferum
TAAGAGTGGTAGTCCATTTAGCACTAGACTGAGAACCATTGACATACAATAGATTCAGTCCCCTTAGACTTGGATTAGCTCATATGATTGTTGCAAGAAGAGCTTCTAGCTTCAGCCTGTTAATTAAGCATCTTCTATTGTGCTTGGGATTGTTTTTGCACCCCAGCCCAGAAGTAACCTGCATTTGCAAGAAGAATTAAACCATGAGAATAAAAAAAACATAAAAAGCATAAAAAAAACATAGAGGCATCAAGATACAAAACATTTAGAACTATACAATTTTAAAATAGAACACTGCAAGGAGATGAATTACACAAAACTTAGAAAATATCTTGAGCATACTGGAGAAAAGAATTGTGAACATATACAAGCCACAAAAACAGCAACCAATCAAAGTGAGGTATTCTGCAATTAAAATAACTTGAATCAACAGAATAGCTACTTCCATATATTAAAGTTGATCCTAGTACCTCAAAAGACGACAATGAGTTCAAAAACCAGAATTCATTGGTTTACAAAGAATAATAG
>NW_020637343.1:539-1000 GCF_003573695.1 Papaver somniferum
AATAGCTACTTCCATATATTAATGTTGATCCTAGTACCTCAAAAGACGACAATGAGTTCAAAAACCAGAATTCATTGGTTTACAAAGAATAATAGCGCCCTTTTGAACAAGATACAGCAATAACATCTTCCTCTGCCACATGGATTACTAGAGTAATTTAATCATAATCGATTGGTCCTAATGTATTACTTGTGGAAGCTCAATATCCATTAACAGAACCAAAATCCAAATCAGCAAAAAAATTTTTTTGTAAAACACATGAATTAAACAACAAATGTAAGAAATTAACTTACCAAAATCTCAGAATTTGTCTAGTAATGAAATTGAAAAAAAAAAATTAAGTGGAAACTCAATGAAGGTTTTTTTTCTTAAAAACGGAGAAAAACAAAATCTTTAAAAGAATTGATGCCAAAATTAAACTAGGGATTATAAAAAAAATTAAGAAATACTAAACCTGTATC
>NW_020637344.1:0-250 GCF_003573695.1 Papaver somniferum
TACTCATGTCTAGCATGAGCTAATTCACTGCAACTAAGGCTCTGATGAAGCCTAGTGCACTGTTAGATGATGCATTGCTAGGTTAGAGCCTTAGTGTCTGTGTTGATTGAGCAATGGGAAGAGATTGATGCTCATAGTGCCTGTGATTGATTGTTCTGTCAAAAGACAGTCAATGCTAGGGGCAAACTAGTGAGCAAATTAGTTTTCCTCCCATTCTAGATGTATGCATAGGATTTTCAACTCAACCTAG
>NW_020637344.1:318-531 GCF_003573695.1 Papaver somniferum
TTTGTTTCATTACCACTCTAGATCATTGTCACTGTCACCATAGTTACTGCGCTTGCTCACTGTAAACTTTAGCTAGGAAGACTTCATCACACTCACAAGTCCCTGTGGACAAACCCCTACTCATCCCTATACTATAAAACTTGGCCTTGTATACTTGCAAGTTTTGTGTGCAACCCCATTTTCACACCAAGTTTTTGGCGCCGCTGCCGGGGA
>NW_020637344.1:720-989 GCF_003573695.1 Papaver somniferum
GCTTCAGAGTTTGATGTGTGATGATGGAGCGACCGTAGGATGCTGAGATGCTTCGATATGACGGCTGAAATCCGAGACGGGCTTGGATAGTGGAGATGTGTTTGAGTAAGGGTTTTGGGCCTTGGGTATGCCAATCCCATATCTTCTTTAAGGACAATTCTTCTTCTTCAAGACCATTCCTAGCCTCTTGGTTTTGTGCACAACGTTCTTCGCGGCTTCCTTGCGTAACTCCTCCCGGCTTTTCACTACTTTTCTGCTCTATTCCGCTC
>NW_020637345.1:0-1000 GCF_003573695.1 Papaver somniferum
ACTTTGCAAAGGATGAGGCTACACTAGTTCGAGAACTTAATCGGGACGATATCTCCTCATCATCTCAAGCTCAATTTCATGTTCCATACCCTCCTCCTATGCATACAAGTTCTTATGTGTATGAAAATTTGAGACTTCGAAATGAGAATGAGAATGTAGAGCTTGAGTATCTTCGAAGTCGGGTTCAAATCCTAGAAAAAAGAATGAGTTGATTCGAAGTGAGAATGTAGGGCTTCGAAGTGAGAATGAAAATCTACGAAACTCCTTCAATTCACAAGACTGTTATGCTCCAATTGTTGGGGGGGTCCTCCAATCAAGTTTTTCCAGATGTTGTTAATGAAACTCAAGATCCTCCTCAACCATCTAATACTACCTGGAATGCAGAGTGGTTAACTGAATTAATGAGATAGATTAAGTGGTCATGAATGTCTTTTTGGAAAATTGAATGTCAACTTTGGGTTATTTTGGAAATGATATGTTATTTTGGAAATGAATGTCATTTTTGTTTACTGACTTGATCTCATTTCTTGTTTATCGACTTGATGTCATTTTTTGTTTACTGACTTGAATTGATTTTGTGTTAGCTGACTTGATGTCATTTTCGTAGGTACAATGAGTGACACGGAATCGGATGACAATGTAATTTCTAGAAGCCGAAGAAGGAGACGAACTAATGGGGCGATAGTGGTGAGGACGTTATTTTGGCAACAATCAATTTCTCTCATGGCTCAACAACCCGAACCAGTCGAGGTAAGAAGACGACGTTCTGCATTTAGGAATAGGGTGCTTCATGATGTTATTATGATGCATGATTATTTTACTGGTGGTAAACTCACTTATTCGAAAAAGAATTTCATGATCGTTTACGTATGAAAAGAGAATTGTTTCTTAAGATTAAAGATGATTTGTGTGAAATGGACCCACAATGGCCTCAAGGAATAGATGCACTAGGAATCCCGGGTCATTCACCACATATGAAAACTCTAGCTTGTCTTAGGTT
>NW_020637346.1:0-1000 GCF_003573695.1 Papaver somniferum
AATGGAATAATTCGATCCCAATATTTGGTTTTTCCTTGACCCACACCAACACTACCATCACCCGTTATTGCTATATGTGTTTCGCAAAGAGCTATATCTTCATCCGTAGTAAATTTAATTTGTTGCTTCCGACGAGTTTTTTGAGCTTGTTGGGTTGAAGTAATCGGTGTTGGTGAAGAAGACATGGATGGAGAGAGTGTTGAATTCAAAGAAATAAGAACACTTCAATACAAAAATGGAGTAGAATGAAGTTGAGTTGGAGTGGAATGAAGAGAAAAGAGTTGGAGTGGTTGGTTTTATAGGCTGAAATGTAGCCGTTGGGATATAAAATTTTCAAATATCAAACGGGAGACAATCTCTCGTTTGGTTATTAAAAAGCACCCTTTACGGGAGACAGTTTCCCGTAAACCTCAGAAACTAAAACCAAACGGGAGACAGTCTCCCGTGAATAAATAAAAAACGCCTCCCACGGGAAACAGTTTCCCGTTTGTTGTTGTTTTTCTTGACGGGGGACAGTCCCCCGTCTAGTATTCCACTACCAACCACTCGTTCACCTGAACGAGTGGTTGAACGTTTTTGGCTGAAAAGGGGGGCTTTCCCTACCCATTGTAACATCTAATTAGACCAAATTGGTAGTGACCCTTCAAAATAAAAAATTAACACTACCCATAGGATTTGCTCTTAGAAATCATCAGTCCCTACACTCATCATATACAAGGATTCTCTTATCGTCTCCATCGCCTTATCCTGACCAGCAAAGGCACTTAACTTCTTCTGATACTCTTTGAAGTATTCTAGTTCTTTTGATAGAGGTATCACACCCTGCTCATAAAATTTGATATAATTAAGTATATGTATAACAAGCATATTTTCTTTCGAAGGAGATCAACTTACAAACACATTAGACGTAGCGGCATAATAACCACTTCCAACTAAAGCAGAGGTAACTCCGGAAGCAAAATCTTGTATATCATAAGCCGGGTCCAAATATGCTGGTATT
>NW_020637347.1:0-156 GCF_003573695.1 Papaver somniferum
CCAGGAAAAAATCCATATGTTAGAGGCCCGTTTTTCGGATGAATTTGTTTGCCGAGACACTCATATGAAGCCCAATTGGGCACTCCAGATAAATACAGTTGTCTTGCGAGAAACTTTAGATCAGGTTGTGCTCTTTCTGCTCATTTTTCTGATCTT
>NW_020637347.1:356-610 GCF_003573695.1 Papaver somniferum
GCACTAACTAATCTAAGTGGATGGAAGCATTTTGATTGTAGGAGTTTGAGGAACCAATCTGATTAGATGGAAACATCTAAAGAGTCTATTCATAAAAGCACAGAGCTCAGGTGTTAGAAATAATATGATAGTCTCACCATATCTCGTTGAGTCCTTTTCACTTCTATTTTTATTTTATTTTGTTTTTAAACTATGTTTCTCTAAGTGATAGGTGGGGCCCACGATTCAAGTTGTTACCAATGCTAGGGTGAATT
>NW_020637347.1:810-1000 GCF_003573695.1 Papaver somniferum
CTGGAGTACAGGTTTTGTGGGTATATCTCTGGTAAGCCCTCCCGAGACTATAACTCGGCCACTAGGTCCACCTAGGGGTTTAAAGGCTTATTGCATACGCTAAATGCAATCGACGATGCCTTCGACAGTGAGTTAGGATTTTATTTTCTATTTGATTTGCTTGGGACTAGCAAATAATAAGTTTGGGGGT
>NW_020637348.1:0-444 GCF_003573695.1 Papaver somniferum
TCTTTTATGGGTTTGTAATTATTATTGTTGTTTTTATTTTCTTTTATGGGTTGTGCTAATTTATGCTAGGATAAGTTCAAAAAAAAAAAAAAAAAAAAATTTACTTTACTTTTCTCCCATTCAAAAAAAAAAAACCAAATTTTACTTGCTCCCATTTTAAACCAAATTTTTTCTTCTTTATCCCATCTTAAACCAAAAGTTTTATTTTGCTCCCATTTCAAAACCAAATTTTCAAATGTCTCCCACCAAAACCAAATTTTTCCCAAAAATCCAAACCCATTAAAAACCAAATTTTGGCTTTGTAATATAGTTACTTAGCTTTGGAGCCCAATCATGTCTAGATCTTGGTCTACAGTTGGGGAATACAACAAATCCCTTAGAGAACTTGCGTATGGACATACTTCACGTCATGAGCCTCCCATAGACCATAATGCCAATAGTTAT
>NW_020637348.1:644-1000 GCF_003573695.1 Papaver somniferum
CTAGAAAACAACATTTGCTCCCCCTTGTCCCTGTGGACTTTCCCTTTCTTCCCATTCTAGCTACAATTGACCCTGTATACTTGCAGGTCAATTTGTAGGTTGTTTATAAAACCCACCACATATGCGTTGGAGCCTGCTTGTATCTGGGTGAGTTCAAATCATGTTACATCTCGCTATGGGTAGCGTGCCCTGGCTAGCTTAACTGAGAAGACTAGGGCTTTTCCTAAAATTTAATAGCCTGGCCTTATACCTGCCCAAACAATCCGGTCGGTACCTCTTTGAATCACTATAAGAGTTTTAGTTTTAATTTCGTCTATATTCTACATTTGAAGATTAATTGCACAATTATTGTTTTA
>NW_020637349.1:0-386 GCF_003573695.1 Papaver somniferum
GTGTGGTAGTCCAAATACCCTGCTGGGCCTGTTGCTGAAGCCTGACCCTGCTTTGCTGATCTGCTGGGCTGGGCTGGACTGGTGTTGTTGGAGTAGAAGTTGTGAACCAACTGGAGCTGCTTGTGGAGTTGCACAGAATTTGAACCAAGCCCAACTGGGCTTGTGCAACAAAAAATAGGGACCAAAGCCTAACTGGGCTTCCCTCCAGAAAGGTAAGCCTAAACCCAAACCCAAATTTATTGGGCTTGTAATTTTTTGTGGGTTTATATTGTTATTCTCTTTTGGGCTTGTAATTTTAATTATCTTTTTGGGCATGTAATAATTATTTTAATTTTAATTTTATTTCTTTCTTTATTTGGGATTGTAATAATTTTAGTTTTATTTTT
>NW_020637349.1:586-966 GCF_003573695.1 Papaver somniferum
GATTCTGAATTAGGACTTGTGCAAATTTTTTGTGATGATGAGCATGCTACACATCTTGAGTGTGACTTAGATAATGCTGATGTGACTGATAATATTGATACTCTTGATCTCATGCATGTGAGACGCTTAGATGTCACTTTCTTGCCTAAGTCACAGTCTGATAGCCTTGCATCCTACCTAGATTCAGTTTGTCACAATATTGTCAAACCAATTTTCATGAGAATACCTAATCTAGGCCTAGAACTGTGTGCCTCTCAAGTCCTCTTGGACTATTTTGCATCTAAATACAATACTTTCGAGGAGCCACAGTTAGGATATGCATGTTTGCCCGTCCCTAGCAAAGTTCACTTTGAGTTAGACCTTGTACATGATGAACCCCC
>NW_020637350.1:0-289 GCF_003573695.1 Papaver somniferum
TGCGTTTCTTCATAGGTTGGATCCAAATTATTAGGTCCTAGAGTTTGTAAAAACTCAAATAAGAACTTGGAATCACAAAGTAATAACCTAAATAATTGCGGATCCTCTAAGTCAATCAGATATGACTTACATAGTTGACCACAGTGAGAGTAGTGGTCATTCTTAGGAAAATGTGTCGATTCTATTAACCTAAAGTACTTAGGCTTAGTCTCAGAACTTAATATTCGACTCATTTGAAACGTTCCCACAGTTGGAAGAAAACTATTTGGTGGGAAAACAAAGTCAATCT
>NW_020637350.1:300-653 GCF_003573695.1 Papaver somniferum
ACTCATTTGAAACGTTCCCACAGTTGGTTGAAAATTTTTTGGTGGGAAAACAAAGTCAATCTTGGTATCATAGCCTGGGTTAACCACATCAACCACAGGATGGGTTTCTAACAACTGAGGTTCTCTATGGACATCATTAGGCTCGGGAAAACGTGTATGGAGATAATCTTGTAAGATGGTTGAGGCACAAATGTCAAGCCCTACAGGAGGGTACTTAAGAGTTAAAGCACATGGAGAATGATAATCACCCCCAAACTTAGAGTTTTCTGTGTCTCTAGAAAGACTAGTCACAACTTTCCTAATTTCTAGGTCATCGGATTCCTGGAAATGGTCAATAGATTCTTCTAAGTTGG
>NW_020637350.1:853-1194 GCF_003573695.1 Papaver somniferum
TACTTTTCAATAGTTTGATTGTATCCTCTAGAGACGAAGAACTAGTACTATAATCTTCTTGCTCGTAAGACTAATGCATGTGTGGATAGTAATTGGGCTCACCAGGGTATGACCCATATCCCTCCAAAGGATGGCGTTCCCAACCACTATTCCCAACATGGTCATAAAAGGATGATGTCCATATTCAAATTCAGGTCGATAATCATTGTATTGGCTCCTATCATACCAGTTCGACATTCTTAATTGCAAGGGAATTCTACACAATCACAAACAAGGCCGACTCGACCAAATCAAACCTATAAAATCTATCAAACAACAAGCATGAAGGCTCCACTTAGATT
>NW_020637350.1:1236-1582 GCF_003573695.1 Papaver somniferum
TAGATTGTTTCTAGACCAACTTCTAATCCTTCGAAAGGGAATTCGTTACAATTTAAGCAAACCCCTCTGGAATCAATCCGAGTCAAAGTAAGTTGAATTGAGGCGAGGGAAGCTCAGTGGAGCTTTTATACCCAAGGCCTCACCGCATTAGAAGGCGGCGCAGTCACGCATTCAACTCACAGAAACCATCATGAACTTTGAAGTGTGCTTAAATAGCAACCAATATTTTTCGAACGAGTTTCCTATTAAGCTCGTTACCCTATCCGTCTCTTTCTAGTCTAAATTTTAGGCTTAGGTTCGCATTTGGTTTCGTTTTCCTAAGGCGGGCAAGAAGAGAACGGTGATG
>NW_020637350.1:1593-2121 GCF_003573695.1 Papaver somniferum
AAATCCGAACCCTTATCTTGTTTAGGCCAGGCCTTGCCCTTTACTAGGAAAATAAAGACAGTCCGGTTCGTCCTCAAACAATTATCACCTTAAGGCAGACAGTAACCCGCTTGCAGGAGATTCGCGGCGGGTGTTTAGAAGTTTACCTCCCGTACCAGACGGGCGAAGAACCGTTGTCGTCGACTCGGGCCACGACTCCTATGCCGTGTGCGAACCCGAGGGGCCGAGACGATATAGTAATCGTCGTCCTTCTCTGCAAACAGTTTGTATTTTTTTTTTAATTTATAACCCTTCCGTAGGGTTTTAAAAATAATGTCCAATGTTCAATGTCCGGGAAAAAAAAATAATGTCCAAAAATAAAAGATTACAAAAATAAAAACTTTAATTATGGTTTCTAAAAAAAAATTAATAAAAAAAAATATCTAAAAAAAATAATAATAAAAAAAAGTCCTTCGTCTTCTTTCCGTTCTTTTTGCTTTAAGCTTTGCTCCTAGTCTTTATGAAATCGCCAAAAATCTTTGACAACTT
>NW_020637350.1:2321-2696 GCF_003573695.1 Papaver somniferum
TTTTATCAATAATAGCTCGAAAAATATATTAAATATATCGACTCTAATTTATTGCCAAGATTGATTCTCAAAATATTAGGTGTAAATGTTAAGCATGGGACATCAAATCATCTAAGCTAAGCATGACCCATCAAATCAAATCACAACTAATTATTTAAATCATAATTTCAATTAAAATTAATGCAAAAGTCATGAAAAGAATTAAATATAATTACCCAAGTGTGAAATAAGGCTTCCTCCATTGCCCCAATGTTGGGATTTAGCTTCTCATATTAATCATAATCTCAAAATACATGTATAAAGCTCAAAAGTTGATTAAAGGGAGTAAAACAATTGAACAGAAAAATCGCAACAGAAATAACTGTTGCAAAGGCG
>NW_020637350.1:2736-3000 GCF_003573695.1 Papaver somniferum
CCCCTTAGTAATTAGGTTACCCCTTATCCAAAAGCGAGAGTCCGAATAACACTTGTCCTCCGGGTGACAAAATCAACTTTTCGAGCCGAATTTTCCAAAAATGTTTATTTCCTAAAAATACATAAAAACACAATATTAGTACAAAAATAGAGTTCCAACAATACAGACATTGAGGACAAATTCGACACAAAAATGTGTCTATCACCAAGTTCATCTTATATTCTTGACGAAAGTCAAAAGATGATCATGTGAAAATCACCTGGT
>NW_020637351.1:0-266 GCF_003573695.1 Papaver somniferum
AAAAATTGCTACTAATTTCAAAAACCAAATTTTTAATCCCATAAAAACCAAAGTTTTCAAAACCCATAAAAACCAAAATTTTCCCATAAAAAACCAAATTTTTGAAAACCCTTTAAAACCAAATAGTGGGCGCTGTGTCTTTTCGATATGGGCCAACCTCGTGCTCTCCATGAATACATGTATCCCACAATAAAAATTCCATTATCATGTATTGTCTTACCTCAAACCAATAACCCTTTTAAAATAAATGCAAGCATGATACAAAT
>NW_020637351.1:466-747 GCF_003573695.1 Papaver somniferum
TGTTGTATTATAATTTTGTTCATATTTTGAAACATTGAGGACAATGTTTAGTTTAGGTTTGGGGGTGAAAAGTAGATACTTTGATAATATGCCATAATTGAAAACAAGAACTCCTTTTTTTCGAAAAAAAATTTAAAAATTCCAAAAAAAAATTAAAAAATGATAAAAAACATAAAAATGGAGCTCATTTACCTTGAAATGTTGACTCTTGTGCAAATATGTAATTTTTAGGAGTCTTAGTCTAGATATTTAGGCACCCTGATTCAAGCACAATTCACATA
>NW_020637351.1:947-1330 GCF_003573695.1 Papaver somniferum
AGAGGAATCACACAAGGAAGCCGCGAAGAATGTTGTGCACAAGACCAAAAGGCTAGAAGTGGGCTTGAAGAGGAAGAATTGTTCTTAAAGAAGATATGGGCTTGGCATACCCAAGTCCCAAAACCCTCATTCAAATCCATTTCCTATATCCATACCCGTTTCCCTTTCTAGCCGTCAGATTGGATCATCTCAGCATCCTACGGTCGCAGCATCGCCAGTACATCAAAGTCTGAATCTTCTGTCTGACACTACAGCACCTAATTCCATCTTGAGCCGTCAGTTTCGTTGTATCGGGCATCCAACGGTCGCTCCCCGCTTCCTTCCATCTCGCCGTTAGATCGATCCATCATCTTCGCATCCAACGTCTCATCCTCGCTGTGCAT
>NW_020637351.1:1530-1801 GCF_003573695.1 Papaver somniferum
TAGCCAGTGCCTCAAGGGTTAGTTTTTATTTTAAATGATGTTGTAAACTTCAATTGTTTTTATCCTATCCATGCTCTGATCTTGTTGTGCTTGAATTTTCTAGGATTGAATATCCTTATAGATTGTTAAAACACTAAGCAAGCTTCTTTGCGGGTAGTTGCAGTGTGAGAGCCCCAACTACCACAAGGTTTAGAATTCATCTTAGTGCCTTTAGCCTCCTTTCTAGACCAACCCTTAGATGAACAGCCGGCTTTGAACCGCAACTGTCATC
>NW_020637351.1:1812-2000 GCF_003573695.1 Papaver somniferum
TGATAGACACATTTTTGTGTCTAATTTGATCTCAATACTATATATTGTTGGCACTCGATTTTGTACTAATTTTGTTATTTTATGTATTTGTAGGTATTTTTTGGAAATAAATATTTTTGGAAAATTCGGCTCGAAAAGTTGATTTTGGCACCCGGAGGACACGTGTTATTCGGACTCCGAAGTTTGGA
>NW_020637352.1:0-342 GCF_003573695.1 Papaver somniferum
AACATGTAATCTTTCAAAGTTGCCATCGTTGGCACAACTGGAGTACTAGGGGTACTTTTGTCACTCAGAGATAAATTCTCAAAACTGAAGTTTCCAAAAACAGGTCTCTCCAAAGAAGAGTCTTCGATCTCCCTGCTTAAATCAGAAGAACTACTAGGTTTTTCGCTAATCAATCGACCTAGAGTATCTCTTTTCCAAGCCCTATTAACAAAATCGGACATACACTAAAAAGAATTCAAAAAGAAATAAAAAAAATCCTAGCAGGAAGGTTCTAGCAATCACACAGCAGGTTGACTCGACTTTACCACAGCAAACCTAAAGATTTCTAGCAAACAACAAGCA
>NW_020637353.1:0-387 GCF_003573695.1 Papaver somniferum
TGGTGTTACAGCGCCACTGTTACAAAGGGGTATGGTAATTTAAGACTGCTGTAAACGATAACTATCTACTGCTGTGAAACAACGACAGTGGTATGAAAATAAGTCTGCTGAAGAACGACGGACTCTGCGAGTCTGTTCTTCGTGTTCTTCAGAAGCTTTAATGGCAGCAGCAACAACAGCGTTGTCTCCTCTATACTTGCTTCTCCTAAGCTCTCATCGACTCTAAACTCTCTCCTAAAGGTTTCTAACCTTTCTTTGATGTAAATCAACACTTATATAGCCTTCAGATTCCCTAGAAACTCGATCAAATTCGAGAATAAATCTCTTATTCTTCACGTGCAGTTTGAACAATAATTCCATCTGTCGATCTTTGTATGCGTCTGTGAG
>NW_020637353.1:587-1000 GCF_003573695.1 Papaver somniferum
CGCCGCAAGAGATTATTTTCCAAAAACACCTACAAATACATAAAATAACCAAATAAGTACAATATCGAATACTAACAATATATACAAATGAGCTATATTAGACACATAAATGCGTCTATCACTTACCAACACATATTTCGAGAAAAAGATAAGCGAGTAAACTCGGCTCGAAATAGCAAATGTGTATGTATGAAAACTATCATACTTATACGACTTTGTCTCAAGAGTATGAGATAGAATATACTTTTGAGTGATAGATAAGTTCAAGTCTCTACATATATTTTAGTAGGATGAAGTTCCACCGGTTCCTCGAGTAGTTCTTCGTCTTCGTAAGATGATCGCCATGGAGTCTGGAGCTTCAACTACACTTGAATATCCTAGACCGAGACTTAGTCATAAGTAAACTAAAAATC
>NW_020637354.1:0-377 GCF_003573695.1 Papaver somniferum
CACTATCTGGATCCATATCAAATACAATGTTTTTGATTTCTTTAACACCAGGAATGTCATCCAATTTCTGCTGATCTTTCTTAGTGATTACTTTTGGAACAACCTCCAATAATTATTCAATTATGTGAACATTTTTGAATTCAAACTTGTTTTGAAAGTGATTAACTAAGGAATCTGCAATTTGAGTTTGATCGGCTATCACATTACCTTCTTCATCTTCAATCTCACGGATTAGGTTTCTAGCATTTCTTATGGTTTTCAAATAGTGATTGTAGTTGTAGTGGTAAAAAGGGGTCTTTTCAGACTTGTGAAGAAAACAATTTTTCTAGATTTAAATTAAACAGGCAAATAAATAAAATAGTTCAAACCTTTAGAGA
>NW_020637354.1:577-1000 GCF_003573695.1 Papaver somniferum
AACTTAACAGTATTATTATCCAAGTTATTACTCTCAACAATCTTCAAAATTTGTGGAACTTCTAATATCACTGATTGAACTGAAACTTCTTATCCAAGAGGACTAAACTTGCTTTTTTTTTGTAAAATACTCTCCCCACTAGATTTACTTGCCTGATTTTTCTTTGTAATTGAGTCCACTATTGAATCTTCCACCAAAGTGTTATCACAGATATCAAAAGGAATTGAAGTAGGCTTCTCTTTTCTTGGAATATCATTATGAATATGCTTTACTATTTGAGTAACCTTGTTTTTATTTTTTTTTACCCTGCATTCAGATAATAGTTGACCAACAATCTTGCAAGTGTGACAAAATTTGGGATATTCTGGAATTACAACATCTTGAAAAAATCCTGATAGCTTAGTTCCAATCCACATCTTACTT
>NW_020637355.1:0-243 GCF_003573695.1 Papaver somniferum
TGCAATAAATAAGATGGCTAACAAAATAAACAAAAGGAAACACAAACAGGGCAACACATGGCAAAAGCAAAGAACAAAACAAGATGAACCAAGGCCTAAGCCAAGGGCAGGGATGTGGAAAAACTAAAATGAAGCAATACTAAGGCAAGAATACAGGCATTCCTATAGAATGGGAAGAGAACTAGCTTGCTATGAGCACTAGTTTCTCCCAATGCTCAATCAACAGTGCAACCTAAGCATACA
>NW_020637355.1:443-621 GCF_003573695.1 Papaver somniferum
GGTACAAACCAAATCTAGGTTGGGTGGAAGGCCATCAGATTGTGACTTAGGTAGGGTGATAGGCACATCATTATCAATCAAATCAAAATCTCCTAACTCATCTACACATGTCACATCATGCTCACAATCATCAATCAAATTGGCAAGATTACAATCAGAATTATCAACATCATCAACA
>NW_020637355.1:821-1000 GCF_003573695.1 Papaver somniferum
GTTATTGGTTTGAGGTAATACAATACATGATAATGGAATTTGTATTGATGGATACATGTATTCATGGAGAGCACGAGGTTGGTCCATTTTGAAATGACAAAAAGCCCACTATTTGGTTTTTTTAAAGGGTTTGGATTTTTGGGAAAAATTTGGTTTTGATGGGATATAAAAGAAAAATT
>NW_020637356.1:0-1000 GCF_003573695.1 Papaver somniferum
GGTAATAATACACTTCTTGATTTGGACACTCAAATTGTAAAAACTGGTCTTTACCAAAATCTGGCGTGGCTTCAGTTTGGTACCTTACGAAGCATCTTTCCTTTTTTTCTTAATCATAAACAAAATAAAATAGGAAACAAGAGAAGTTTTTTTAAATTCAGACCTCTCATTTTTAGTCTTGGATGGCAATAACAATCAACAAGTTTACATATGGTTAATTGTACTGATACTTGCAAAAACATTATGATATCTGACATTGCTAGAGTACACTCATGAACCATTTAACATGCAAATTTTGGATTTGTCTTTTTAAGTTTTTTCTGCCAGAGAGAAAAACAAATGACAAATATTTTCACCTTCACGTATTTTTAAGTTTTTTTCTGCTAGAGAGAAAGACAAAAAATACGTGAAGGTGAAAATAATTACTCGTTGATTTTCTGCTAGAGTACACTCATGAACCAAACTTAAAAAGACAAATGACAAAAAAAAAAAAAAAAACTTCAACGAGTAATTATTTTCTGCTAGATAATAACAATAGAAAGACATGCATTTTCTATATTTATCTATATAGAGAGAAAGTGACTAGAGAGTGTTCAAGACGTCCAATGCCCGGCATTCCCAAACTCCCAGCGCACATTACGGCACTAGAACGAAAGGGTGAAGAGATAGAGAATTGAACAGTAGAGAAGTAGACACTAGCAGTACAACAGTAGTTATTGTTGGTAGTAATATATAGATAACAAAATGTCAAACAAACCAACATCTTGATTGCTTCTTCATCCTTTTTATTACTACTTGCTTCATTCTTCCTCCACCACCAAAACTCACTTCCTCTCCTTCCTCCTCCTCCACTCCTCTCTCTTTCTTTCTTTCTCTGTGTCTTCCTTCCTTTTCTTAAATATCCTTTTCTGTACCTTCAACCTAGTTGTTGCCCACACACCATTGTTTTTTGATTGAGTTGAGAGACAAATTTTATATTTAACAAACAGAGAATCCATCC
>NW_020637357.1:0-282 GCF_003573695.1 Papaver somniferum
CCTATATTTTGAGTAAGTTAAGTGGATATAATTGTAGTCCAGAGCAAGAGAATTTATATGCACTGAGTAGAGTATTATGGTACCTAAAATACTCTTTTGATTTATGAAAGGTATCTTGTTGTCCTTGGGACTTTATGATGCAAACTGGATAGTTGACTCAGAGGAGTCTAAGTCTACGAGTGGATATGGTTTCACTCTAACATGTGGGTTTGTTGTTGGAAGATTTCCAAACAAACATATCGCTCAATTCATTATGGAATCTGAGAGTATTGCGTTAGATAA
>NW_020637357.1:293-1000 GCF_003573695.1 Papaver somniferum
GATTTCCAAACAAACATATCGCTCAATTCATTATGGAAACTGAGAGCATTGCGTTAGATAAAGCATGAGAGGGGGCCGAGTGCCTAAGATGCTTTTTAGAAGACATTCCTCTTTGGCATAGGCCTGTGCCAGCTATATCTATACATTGTGTTAGCCAAGCTATAATAGTTAAAGCTAAGAAATAACTAATCTCAATCGGCGTTATTTCCATTGATTGGATAAAGTCCAAGGAGAATATCGCGCAATCTTTGACGAAAGGTTTGTACAAAGAGATAGTTAAAAATGCATCGAGGGGGTTGGGGCTTAAGCTCATATATTAAACTTGCCATGAAGGATACTCAACCTTGCTGACTGGAGATCCCATGATCAAGGTTTCGAATGAGACAACTAATTTGTGGTGGGTAAAGGTAAACACTATCAGAGATTTTCATTCTCTGTCCCTTCCCTATGGTGTAGACGTGATAGTGTGACTGCATGTGGAGGATGACTTTTTAATAAGTCTTAATGAGTTCTATAGTTTCAATTTAAGATTGAAGTGGGGTGTAGCAGTAACACTCTTTATGGAAACTCACCTATCTGAATGAGGAAGTGGGTCGCTTCCTGTGAGAATATGAGCTGATTCTCTAGAGCATTCTGAGAAACAGGATACGTCCAGGGCCAAAACGGACAAAACGGCACGAGCTTGGCAGCAACCTTGGAGATATCAT
>NW_020637358.1:0-523 GCF_003573695.1 Papaver somniferum
TATCGACCAAATGCTAGAGAGATTAGCTGGATATAGTTTCTATTGCTTTTTAGATGGATTTTCCGGATATAATCAGATCGTTATTGCCCCAAAAGACCAAGAGAAAACGACTTTTACCTGTCCCTTTGGTACCTTCGCGTATAGACGCATGCCTTTCGGGCTGTGTAATGCCCCTGCGAATTTTCAGCGTTGTATGATGAGCATATTTTCTGATATGGTAGAACGGTTTTTAGAGGTCTTTATGGATGATTTTTCAGTGTTTGGTTCATCTTTTGATGAGTGCTTGCATCATTTGACATTAGTGTTGACTAGGTGTAAGGAAAAGAATTTAGTGCTTAATTGGGAAAAATGCTTTTTCATGGTTAAATCAAGAATTGTTTTAGGGCACATCATTTCTTCAAAGGGTATAGAGGTAGACAAAGCCAAAGTTGACCTTATTAAGACTTTACAGGTCCCAAAAACCGTAAAAGACATTAGGTCATTCCTAGGGCATGCAGGTTTTTACCGTCGATTCATTAAGGAT
>NW_020637358.1:562-1000 GCF_003573695.1 Papaver somniferum
CAAAAACCGTAAAAGATATTAGGTCATTCCTAGGGCATGCAGGTTTTTACCTTCGATTCATTAAGGATTTTAACTTGATTTTTACACCTCTTTGCAATTTGCTTGCAAAACATGTTAAGTTTGTCTTTGATGATGCTTGTTTAGAGGCTTTTGAGAAGCTTAAAACTTTACTCACTACTGCCCCGGTAGTCCAGGCACCTAACTGGAACCTACCCTTTGAGATTATGTGTGATTCTTCAGACTATGCTATAGGCGTTGTGTTAGGTCAACGTGTTGACAAATTACTTCATGTGATTTACTATGCTAGCAAAACTCTGAATGATGCCCAGTTGAACTATACAACTACCGAGAAGGAACTGTTAGTCATCGTGTTTGCCTTGGATAAGTTTAGATCCTACCTATTAGGGTTCTAAGATCGTAATCTATACTAATCATGCT
>NW_020637359.1:0-422 GCF_003573695.1 Papaver somniferum
CAAGAAGTGGTATATTCTATTTCATCTATTTATTGCAATTATGATTATGATTATTTGCCTTGAGCTATAATTGAATATGATTTTTACTTGAGTGATTGTGATCTATTTTGATGAAGTATGCTTAGTTTATAGACTTTTGATGCTTCATACTTGATATTTACAATTATTTCTTTTGAAAATATACTTGTTGATGTTTTAGAATCAAATTGAATGAGAAAATTGCACAAATATAAAGATTGGATTAAATCACTTTGAACTTGAAAAAATAGTGGAATCTTAGCCTCAGTTGTATTTTAATATTGATATCAACTTTGTCAGTGTTTGCTATAATTATTAGTGAGTTTTCTATTTTAGTTTTAGAATTTAAGTCTATATTTTATCCTTCGCAAGTCTGAGAATCGAACCACTTTTACCACTATCTA
>NW_020637359.1:545-1000 GCF_003573695.1 Papaver somniferum
ATCTTGTAATATGGTTGAGGCAAAAATGTCAAGTCCTACACGAGGGAACTTTCTAAGAGTTAAAGGTAAGGCGCCAGGAAAGTGATAATCACCCTCAAACTTAGAGTTTTCAGTGTCTCTAGGTAGACTAGTCACAATTTCCCTAATTTCTAAATCATTAGATTCCTGAAAATGGTCAATTGATTCTTCTAAGTTGTAATCAGGTGCATCCTCACTCATTTTTACGAGTTCACTTTCTTTGTCTAAGACTGTTGTTTCTAAATTGCTAGATTCAAAATAAACTCGTTCCTCTAAACCATCATTGGCTTCGTAATCAAAAGGAAGTACAACTTCGTCTAAAACGGTATTATCTCTAGTCAAATCCCCGTCCTTTTGAATAGGTGGATGATAACTAAAATTATCGGGATTTGAACCAGAAATATCATTATCATTATCAAGCTCAATAGGAGTAACAA
>NW_020637360.1:0-439 GCF_003573695.1 Papaver somniferum
GCGGGCTTGTTTTTAGGGTTTTAGATTTATTTTATTTATTTTATTTATTTATTATTTTTGTCATTTTTTATGTTTTGGAGTATTTATCTTGTGTCTACAGGTTCTGGATCATAAAGAAAATTGAGCCAAGGAGTTTGGTGATTTCATAAAGACTTGGAGCTAAAGATTAAAGCAAAAAGAATAGAAAAGAAGACAATTATATTTTAGGGTTTGTTTATTTTATTTTAAAAAAAAAAAAACTGTGTTAGGGTTTATTATTTTTGTAATTTTTCTTTATTATTTTGGACTTTTGGACTTTGGGACATTATTTTTTTATTACCCTACGGAAGGGTACTTTAAATATAAACTGTTTGCAGAGAAGGAGGACAATTACGATATTGTCTCTGCACCTTGGGTTCGTACACTAGACATCGGAGTCAGTGGCCCGAGTCGACTACAA
>NW_020637360.1:450-1000 GCF_003573695.1 Papaver somniferum
AGAAGGAGGACAATTACGATATTGTCTCTGCACCTTGGGTTCGTACACTAGACATCGGAGTCAGTGGCCCGAGTCGACTACAATCGATTCATCTCCCGTCTGGAACGGGAGGTAAGATTCTAAACACTCGCGAATCCCCTGTCAGCGAGTTACTGGACTCCTTCGTATGCATATATGTTGAGGACTGAATACGGACATTTATTTTTCTAGTAAAAGGCAAGGCCTGGAAATACAAGATAAGGGTTCGGATTTCATCACCGTTCTCTTATTGCCCGCTTTAGGAACACGTAACCAAAGCCTAAAATTTTGACTAGAATGAGACCGACATGGTAACGATCTTAACAGGAAAGTCATTCGAAAAATATTGGTTACTCTTTTAAGCATACTTCGAAGTTCTTGACGGTTTCTGTAAGTTGAATGCGTGACTGCGCCGCCTTGTAATACCGGTGAGGCCTTGGGTATCAAATATCCACCGAGCTTCCCTCGTCTCTATTCAACTTACGTTAACTCAGATTGATTCCAGAGGGGTTTGCTTAAATTGTAACGAATT
>NW_020637361.1:0-615 GCF_003573695.1 Papaver somniferum
ACAAGTTTAAGCATAGACTCTTAAATCATCATCATCATCTTCCAGCGGTGAGCACTATAAACTCCGAAACCCATTTTTATTCATTAATCCCCCTGTCTTAAAATTTCTGTCCTCTATTCTATTTTCGTCTATCCTAAAATACTTTCCAGCTTCTGTTTATAATCATATTTTTTAGTCAAACTCTCAGATATGTCCTTCAAAATTTTTACAATTATAAAATTATTTTAAATATCACCAATCTAAATATTAAATGATATCTTCATAACAGGAAACAAATCTACTAAATCAATCCATAAAGACTTTTTTTTTATCTTTTATTTAAATATTTCTATAAATTTCATAATTATCAATATATTTTTCTTACATGCTCCATATGCTCCTTTTAATTTTAGTAATAATATATCATTTAATAGGGTATTTTTGTATACTCTTCTGATCTCCTTAATATCTTGACTTAGTCAAAGCGGACTAATAATTTAGGACGGAGGGAATAATTTATTACTGATTCTATAGAAATAGGGATTTCCATTCTTCATTTCATGAATTTGTTTGTTCTGTTGGTGGTTTTTTTTCAGAGTTGTTATACCTAAGTAAACAAAGGATTGTTGCATACGA
>NW_020637361.1:626-1000 GCF_003573695.1 Papaver somniferum
ATGGTTTTTTTTGCAGAGTTGTTATACCTAAGTAAACAAAGGATTGTTGCATACGATTTTACAATCAACTTTGTTGATTTGTCTGTCAATGTTGGTCTCGATGTGATTTTGAGCGTATCGGATTACAAACTACTGTGTCAATCAACGATTCAATGAGTCACTCAAGGAATCGTTGAGCTTAATTTTTTACTTTGACCCTACTTTGAGTAAATCGTAGGACAATGAAGATATATTATTCCTATATTTATTAGTGCCTGAATATTAGTTGTTTTTTATTTCCTGTTGTTGCTTATTTCAGTACTTTAGAATTGTTAGTACTCTTAAATTTGACACCTTATTTGTCTGGGCCTATACAGATTATCTGGGCTTTGTTG
>NW_020637362.1:0-1973 GCF_003573695.1 Papaver somniferum
ATATGGCGCGGATGCTAAGTTGGGTCTGTGATTTACTGTTCCAGTTTGGAATTTGTACTTTTTGTGTCAGACAAGAAAACAAAACGCAATTTATAATAGGTGTGTTTCAAATTTACGGAGATAAATATTTTTGACTGTTGGTAATAGTAAAAAAGTACCAGATAAAATCTCAGAAGTCAGACCCACTGTTATAAATTAAGCTCGGCACTATTAAGTAAAGCGATGGTTTCTTCAACTAAGTTAACAGATGATATCCTGATTGAGATCTTCGCTTATCTTCCTCTGGGTTCAATTTACAGATTTAGATCAGTCTCGAAGGTATGGTTATCTAACCTCTCACACCCTAATTTCATTACTAAATGGTTCAAGATTAACAGCAGATCACTCCCATGGATGCTATATTATGCAATGGTTGATTACAGTACTGACGGAAACCCTTTGAGATTTAAGATGGCATATCCTGATTTACATTCAGAATTTCTGTCTAGAAATGAACGTTTGTTCTCTTTTAAGTTTCTTTTGAATCAGATTCAATTTGAAGATTCTAAATTATACCTGCTAGGATCTAGTAGTGGTTTGGTACTTTCTTATTCATTTGGTTCAGATAATCGGACTAGGTACCATGTTTGTAACCCACTTACTCAGAAATGGGTTTCTCTTCCTTCACCACCTCGATCTCAGGCTAGTCATCTTGATGTTAATGGTATATTCATCATCCCTGGCAAGTTGTTATAAGGCTGTACGAATTCCAGTATTTCATGAACCTTGGAAGAAATTTAATGTTGATGTCTTTTGTTCTGATCTGGGAGTATGGAGAAGTTTTCCAGTTTCATGTGATGAAAATGTTGTGTGGGGATGGACCAACTTTGATAAGGTTGTTATTCTTAATGGTGTTTTGTTTTGATTGAGGGGGGGGGGGGGGGGATAGATTGTTAGTTTACAATCTCAATCAGGAAAATGGAAGTGATGGACATCGATGTAGTTTGATGGTAGCTTTAATGGTCGTATTGGGGAGTCAGAAGGCTGGGTCTGCTACGCTAAAACGAAACGGACAGGAAGGGAAATTACTATGAGTGTTTGGGTGCTTGATGAGGTCAATTGGAAAATATTGCACAAGGATATTTCTATAAATGATATCTTAGCAGAAACTAATTTGTGGATAAGTAGAGTTGATAGAATCCAAGTTTTAGGTTTCAATCCAGTAGACCGCAATGTTGTTTTGCTCAGTTGGAGGCATTGGGTTTGTGGGATCAATATCCTAACCAGAAGCGTTCAAGAGCTCTGCTTGGAAAACAGTCATGGAGATAATATTGGCAGAATGTTCCTGCCGTTTGTGCTGAAGACAATGCCACCGCCTTCTTGGATACACACCTAAAAGTGATCTTTGCATTTCAAATTGAAGAAACTCATGTGTCTGTTTTTAACTATTTTTAATCTTCCTAGTTGCATATTCTAGAGCTCAGTGACGAAGTCTATGCCTTAAATGCACTAGATTTCCTTTCGAAACCTAGGATATCAAGATGTTCTATTTCAGAAAACTATTGTATTTGATGTTTGTATTTCTTCTTTGGCAATACACACTGTTTCTCAACTTTTTTTGGCTAGCACTACGAAGAGAGCCTTTCAGGGCTTATTCTTCGAAGATGATGACTGTCGATGAGCAGGAGTAGGAAGTTGGCCTAGTCAATCATTTCGGATGTTTATGATGATTATTGTGTTTATTGGTCGTTGACCCAAACTATGTTGGTTTGAAAATGCTGTGTTTACCCGCGTTGAATAACTCTTCCTATTGTTAGTTAACCTCGCACGACAAAGGAATTTGACGATTTCTCTATTTCAATTGAGAGGGGTGGTTTCTAGGAATTTCGATCTTAATCGCTGACAATGGGTTCTTCTTTATCAACTTGTCGCACTTGCCCATCACTAACAGATGATATCTTGATTGAGATCTTTGCTTATCTTCCTCTAGATTC
>NW_020637363.1:0-393 GCF_003573695.1 Papaver somniferum
AACATGTATTACAAGTTACCCACTCTTAAACTCAGCAACGGGGATGGAAGTAAAACGCCGCACGAAAATAAAAGCAAGAAGATGAAGAAAAGACCTAGAGATGGTCGCTGCTTGTGTGTTTTGAAAGAGATTTTCGAGTTGTATTTATAGGAAAATTAACTTGCAATCAAGTTAGGTTTAGGTTTTTTCTTATAAAACGAATTTTGTTTCTTGTAAAACAGTTAAACACAAAAAAGGAATTTTTCCATAAATAAAACTCTTAAATAAATTATTTATCAATTTAAAAACTTGCAAAAAATAATTTCAAGTAGACACAGAATTGGTGCTTGGTACACGCGCATGGGCATGGGTCGAAACATGTATTACAAGTTACCCACTCTTAAACTCAGCAAC
>NW_020637364.1:0-353 GCF_003573695.1 Papaver somniferum
GAACGCTAAAAACTGTTTAAAACATCTAATAATATACAAAAACTGGTACATTTAAGAGGATGGTTCAAAAGAATACACATAAGTATAGGTGAATGCTTAGTTTCATAGTAGGCTTGTTATCAATAACTCATAGTTCTCTAAATTTAAAGAATTAATAGATGTCACCTGGAACGTTAAAAACTGGTACATTTACGAGGATGGTTCAAAAGAATACACAGAAGTATAGGTCACAGCTTAGTTTCATAGTAGGCTTGTTATCAATAACTCATAGTTCTCTAAAATTAAAGAATTAATAGATGTCACCTGGAACGATAAAAATTGTTTAAAAACATCTAATATTATACAAAAACTGG
>NW_020637364.1:553-690 GCF_003573695.1 Papaver somniferum
TGCTTAGTTTCATATTAGGCTTGTTATCAATAACTCATAGTCCTCTAAAATTAAAGAATTAATAGATGTCACCTGCAACGATAAAAATTGTTTAAAAACATCTAATAATATACAAAAACTGGTAAATTTAAGAGGAT
>NW_020637364.1:890-1000 GCF_003573695.1 Papaver somniferum
AAAGAATTAATAGATGTCACCTGGAACGCTATAAACTGTTTAAAACATCTAATAATATACAAAAACAGGTACATTTACGAGGATGGTTCAAAATAATACACAGAAGTATA
>NW_020637365.1:0-425 GCF_003573695.1 Papaver somniferum
AAACCAGGTTAACGACTTAAATACTTCATTGGGATTGTGAAGCCAGACCGATACTACTTTCTCGTAGTTGTGTGATCTGATCTTGATGATTCTATCGTACGAGTACAATCCCAAATATTTCTTGAGATTCATATCTCCGATATGAAAGATATAAAAGTAATCACAAACATCTTCGTCTCATCGTCTGTGATTCCAAAATATATTCTTTTGCCGCGTCGATTAAGATTATTGTGGGGTAATTGATAATACTAGACTGTTCTTCGGGAATATAAGTCCGGATTATCAATTGGTTCCTGTTCACCTAGATTTATCAAAATACGGAACAAAACTCGCAGGTATATCTGTGGGAGATGGATTTATCTATTACCGTAGACTTTTTTGTGTGATACATATTTGTTTATTAAAGTCTTCGACTTTGGGTCGTA
>NW_020637365.1:625-1000 GCF_003573695.1 Papaver somniferum
TTTTTTTTCCCCCCCTTTTTCCCCCCCCCCCCCCCCCCCCACTGCAACTAACACACTCTTTTTGAAATTTAGTTTTAGTACTGAAATCAAATCAAAAGCTAGTAAAATGTTCTTTAAGTTCTGAACTTGCTCAACTAAATCATCCAAGAATACTATTAAGTCATCCGGGAAGTGGAGATGTGTTACCCTTGGCGCATTTGCTGCCCGCTTGAAACCAACAGTGAGTTGTTGTTCAACAGCCTTTTTGATCATTACAAAAAGTACTTCTACAATCATTTTGAAGAGAAAAGGGGAAATCGGATCCCCTTGCTTAATTCCCTTCCCACTTCTGAATAACTACAAGGAAGAACCATTTATAGTCATCGCAAATCTTGT
>NW_020637366.1:0-326 GCF_003573695.1 Papaver somniferum
ATATAACTTCATCATGATCAAAGCATGAAAAACTCATGAGGATCATAAACATCAGCAAAAAAAAAAATTTACCTAACGTGCGGCGGCCGGAATTTGGCTGGACGACGGTCGGACAGTGCCGACGATCGGTGGCGGCTGGCGGCTCCGGCGGAAAAACCCTCCTTCCCTGGCGTGAAGGTGATGAAGGTGCTGGTCGTGTGTGAGGAAAAAAAAAGAGATTAATCCCTTTTATATCAATTTTATTTCCAAAACCTAATTTTCTAAGGATTTCCTTATTGGGCCCGACCCGCGAATCCTAACCGACCACGGACTCGTCGTCCAAACCA
>NW_020637366.1:526-825 GCF_003573695.1 Papaver somniferum
TATTCTGAATTCGTAGTCGAATCCTCAGCTGATCCTATGAATTAATAATAAACATCTTATTACTCAGTTTTTTGAATTATTCTCCACTGAATTCCATAATTAGTAATAAATAATCAACAACTGAGCGTCTGAGCTACCTCTAAATAAGCCCCGATTCAAATGGTGAAGGTGTATTCAACGACGATACACTAACAGTCACCGCACGAACGAGTATTTCAAAAATACAACGAAACGATGAACCTATGCAAAATAGAGAAGAAAATAATAAATAATTAAAAATATTGACCAGGGTGCTGGGA
>NW_020637366.1:875-1000 GCF_003573695.1 Papaver somniferum
TTTTTAATGCATTTTTATTATTTTCCATGATTTGATGAAAATTCTCTCATTTTATCAAATCTCCTTCGTCTCGAGGAAACTCGTCGGTTTCATCAAAAATACATGAAAAATACCCAAAAATTAGG
>NW_020637367.1:0-508 GCF_003573695.1 Papaver somniferum
CAAAAGTTGATTAAAATGATAAAAATGAGTAAAACAGTGAATGTACGACCCACATAAGGCGTCACAAAAAGAACGATAACAGACAGGTGATGCTGATATTCAGACTCCGCAGCGACCCACGGTTGTGCGTCTTAGACGCTGGTGATAAACGACTGCCCTCGCGTGTCCGTTCTTCGTGTTCTTGGTGTTCTTCATCATCAGCAGCAGCAGCAACAGAGTTTCATCAACTCTTGATTTCTGCTTCTCTGGACCTCCTCAAGACCCCAAACTCTCGACACCCTCTCTAGTACTCCCAGGGAACATATTTATACACCTACAGCTCGTTGAATCTCCCTCAATTACTCCATATAATCTTCATTACTCGGTGTTTAAAGAAAATATCTTCCGAATATTTTCTTCCCTGAAATGATTCTCCACGCGTAAACAGCCTCTGATACTCCCTTATTTAGCTTCTACACGGTCCAAAAGTGTGCTAGAGTCCTCCATGCATCATCATAACACGTCCGAA
>NW_020637367.1:519-1000 GCF_003573695.1 Papaver somniferum
GTTTAACAACTACACACTCCTTCCTACTGCTCGTCACATCAATCATGCACTTAACACGCTAAAAATCTTCTCCAAATCACGTAATCCCGTGAATTGTTCTTATTATGCTCGTGCTGCCCTGATTTCTTCTTGTGAGTTATTTAGCCAAATTTGAGCGATCTAAAGACCCATAAACATCCTTTCTAGCCCATAAGAAGATACCCAATGAGTTTCAGCCATTTAATCGGCCTGAAACTCCTTCAAAAATCGATTGGAAAATCTGCCATGAAGAAAAAATATTTTCCCGCCGAATTTTTCATTCAAATTTTGGGAAGAAAACTGATCTCCCCCTAATCCAATTCTGGTGTCCCTTTAGTAATTTGGGCTGAAATAGTAATTCTTGGGTTGAGATAGTAATTTTTCTGATTTCCTCCGGGACATTTCTGGGACGTTTCCGGTACATTTCTGGGGAGGTGCCTTTAGTACTTTTCTCCGGGGTGTA
>NW_020637368.1:0-399 GCF_003573695.1 Papaver somniferum
AATCCTCAAAGCCAGCAAAATTACCTAGTTGTGTTGTTACTGGTGGCGCCGCCTATTCGGAGAGGAAAGTAACCTAATTAGGCGAAATCTCTTACAGACGCTCAGTTTAAAGACTTCTTTGGGATTGAGAAGCGCTATTAGTATCGTTGGTGGGAAACTAGATAATTGCGGTTTATTTTAGTTTTGGATTGATTTAATTGACTAACGGTTGTTGAACTTTGATTGCACCTAGTTTGTTTATGCTTGAGAATCTTCTCTTCTGATATAAGATTCACTCAAACTAGATCGAAGTTTCGACGGGGATCTTTAGACTGTTTGTAGATCTAAAGACGTCTTGTGATAATCCAATGTTAACAGACTCCGTTCTGTGTGTGATTGATCACAAGAGATTTAAGTTGA
>NW_020637368.1:410-1000 GCF_003573695.1 Papaver somniferum
GAAGTTAACAGACTCCGTTTTGTGTGTGATTGATCACAAGAGATTCAAGTTGATTGTGTGCAGGTGCTGATTGAAGATTAAAGAAGATTTGAAGACAAGAAGACTTTTTGGGTTCATAATCTTTGGTATACACAATACTTGTTTCGGCTAGAAAGGGATCCAACTATAATCGGTTTATCCTTGTGATAGATTGGATTGATTAGTTGAGTAGATCGGCATCAATACACTTCTTTGTGATTAATAGTATTGATTGCATAGTCTAACAATTACTTCGGTAGTTTTTGAGAGATTGATATAAGGACCCGACAAAGGAGTTTATTGGTTCAACGGAAGAGCCTTTGTCAGACTCATATCACGTTGTTTGAAAAGAGTTGTTACCGAGCAGATTTGTTGTTCCTTTACTATTTGGAACACGAACCAAAGGAATTGTTCCAAGTGCGTGACTTATTTACAAGTTGGAGGCGCAGGGATAATGAGGGAACTAGGTGAACTATAGGTTTAGTTGCTTCGTCTCAACTATACGAAGTTGGTTTGATTTTGTATAGCGGCTTAATTCTGAGAGTATTCAATTCTGGACTCGGTCCGGGGGT
>NW_020637369.1:0-193 GCF_003573695.1 Papaver somniferum
TTGTTTTGTTTGATCACGCGTATGCAGCTGAAAAATCACCTTAATTGTCTTCTAAACGGCCCAAAAGTGTGCTAGAGTCCTCCATGCATCATCATAACACGTCCGAATCCCTCAAAAATCCTCTCAAACCCGTGACTGCCCTGTTCTCTGATGATGACTTGTTTAGCCGATTCTAGCCAAATTCGATCGACCA
>NW_020637369.1:393-696 GCF_003573695.1 Papaver somniferum
AAAAAATAAAACCGAGTTAATCTCGGGTGGGTTTAACAGAGGTGTACCCACAAAAACCATGACTTCTAATTGGTCACCAGTATCCAAAGAGCTATAAGGACATACATATTCTCAACCTATCTCCAAGTAACTAGAATGCCAGAGAAATTAAAGGTGTCAGCTCTAAAGCTGACTGAAGAAAAGGGGAGACACATCCGCACGACTGCTAGATAAAGAGATATCCGCTACACAGCTAGATAAACATTGTAAGATGCGTCCGCTGCTTTACAGCTGGATAAGATTAGGAGAGAGATAAAGATGAGA
>NW_020637369.1:707-932 GCF_003573695.1 Papaver somniferum
AGATAAGATTAGGAGAGGGATAAAGATGAGAGGGACATCTGCTACACAGCTGGACTAATTACGTGTGACGAGTTAAACCAGTGCTAGAAAGATCTTGTGCCAGATTGAAAGCAGACTAACAAAGCAACCAAAATGCATCTTTCTTCGACTCTCTCACAGTGCTCAGTAGAAATAACGTCTTCTTCGGTCTTCAACTGTTGATGATAAACTCTCGAACCTCATAGA
>NW_020637370.1:0-400 GCF_003573695.1 Papaver somniferum
GCCTACATATTTCATGTTCTTCATCAATACTATCCTCATCATAATCATCACTATAATAACATGAAAAAGATCGAACCTTATCAAAACAAGTAGTGTTACCAATTCTAACCTCGTCATCTTGATTATGCAAATAACTATCCTCATTTTCAAGGGTACTATTGGAAACACTATATTGGAAATTAAGACTATCTTGAGCAGTTCTGTTCTGGGCCTCTAATAAAAGCTTTTGAATCGACTCACATGACTTCCTTATGGTATCTTGTATAAAAGGTTCACTCATGGGTGCATTTTGTTTATTCATTTCTAACACAAACCTATTTGTATTCTCAGTTAATTGTTTGAGAGACTCTTCTATAGGAAGAACAGGTTCAGAAGGATCATAATAGGGACTAGTTTTCAA
>NW_020637370.1:600-1000 GCF_003573695.1 Papaver somniferum
AACCAATATTTTTCGAACGAGTTTCCTATTAAGCTCGTTACCCTATCGGTCTCGTTCTATTCCAAATTTTAAAGCTTAGGTTCGCGTTCGGTTTCGTTTTCTTAAGGCGGGCAAGAAGAGAACGGTGATTAAATCCGAACCCTTATCTTGTTTAGGCCAGGCCTTGCCCTTTACTAGGAAAATAAAGACAGTCCGGTTCGTCCTCAAACAATTATCACCTTAAGGCAGACAGTAACCCGCTTGCAGGAGATTCGCGGGTGTTTCGATTGGACTTACCTCCCGTACCAGACGGGCGATGAACCGTTGTCGTCGACTCGGGCCACGACTCCTATGCCGTGTGCGAACCCGAGGGGCCGAGACGATATAGTAATCGTCGTCCTTTCCTGCACACAGTTTATAT
>NW_020637371.1:0-396 GCF_003573695.1 Papaver somniferum
GTTTTCCTTGAATTCATCAAATTCCTTGATTTCATGGTATTTCTCTCAAATTAGGAAAAATTCCCTCAATTCATCAAAAATACATGGAAAATACACAAAAATTAGGAAACTCGTGGGACTGGGCCCAAGCCGGCCGGCCATGCCTTCCACGGTCCCACACGCCCTTATTTTTATTATTTTAATATTCTTTGCTTCCTTCAACTCATGAAAACTCCTTCAATTCATGGAAACTCCCTAAATTTATCAAATTTCTCAAAAATTCATGAATTTTCATAAAATAATCAAAATATTATAAAATTAAGGAAAAGGCACCACGGGACCGTGGTCACGACCGGCCAACCATGCCTTGACCACGGCGGTCCCACGCCTCCTCATTCCTTATTTTATAATTATTTT
>NW_020637371.1:462-1000 GCF_003573695.1 Papaver somniferum
GGTCCCACGCCTCCTCATTCCTTATTTTATTATTATTTACTATCATCTCATGAAGTTTCCCTCGTTTCAGCAAAACCCTAATTTTGGCATATTTTCTTGAATGAACGCTCAATTGCACGCCAGAAAATATCAAAATTCTCAGGACTGAGACGCAGACGCCTTGGGGACGCGAGCACGTTATCTTGACCAACCAAGATTATCTCTTTGGCTCACGGAAGCCGGTCCCATCAATTTTCATAGTTTTGACCTAATTTGCACAATTGCACGTATTAGGTCCAAAACTCTTCCAAACACTTTGGATTTTCATGAAGTGATCGTCAGGCGGTCACGTGACAACCCAGGGCCGGTTTCATGACTCCATGGTCGGTCCCTCGCCTCGTCATAATTAATTAGGTTTTCTCACCTAAGGCTCAGACGAGCATTTTTGAATAAATGATTAAGCCAGCATTTAATCATTCTTCCACCAACAAATCGTCAACTCTTTAGGAGTTCTTTGTATTTTCTCACGTGAGCATATGGACACTACATGGTTGATCCA
>NW_020637372.1:0-463 GCF_003573695.1 Papaver somniferum
AATAACTTAGACGGTATCACAAACGAATATCCAAGTGTCAATCAATTCAATCAACAACCCAAAGGTTGGATTCAAGAAATGATTGATCTTCACACATAACCTGTGATATTTTATTATATAACAAAATATAATGCGGAAAAGAAATAACACAGACACCGAAATTTTGTTAACGAGGAAAACTGCAAATGTAGAAAACCCCCGGGACCTAGTCCAGCTTTGAACACCACACTGTATTAAGCCGTTACATACACTAGCCTACTACCAATGAACTTCAGATTGGAATGTAGTTGAGCCCTAATAAATCTCACAATGATCAAGGTACAGTTGCGCTCCTTATGTTTCTGAACCCCAGCAGGATTCTACGCACTTGATTCCCTTAGCTGATCTCACCCACAACCAAGAGTTGCTACGACCCAAAGTCGAAGACTTGATAAAAAAATCTGTCTCACACAGAAAAGTCTAT
>NW_020637372.1:474-1000 GCF_003573695.1 Papaver somniferum
TTACGACCTAAAGTCGAAGACTTGATAAAAAAATCTGTCTCACACAGAAAAGTCTATTGGAATAGATAAATCTGTCTCCCACAGAAATACCTACGAGTTTTGTTACGTCTTTTGATAAATCAAGGTGCACAGGAACCAATTGATAAATCGGACTTATATTCCCGAAGAACAACCTAGTATTATCAATCACCTCACAATAATCTTAATCTAATGGAAGTGAAACATGATATTGTGGAATCACAAACGATGATACGAAGAGGTCTGTGACTACTTTTGATCTTACCTACTGGAAATAAATCTCAAGCAAATTTTAGCAAAGATAATACTCAATCACGATAGTAAAAGTAAGATTAGAACAAGCAACTACAGAGAAAATATTTGGGTCTGGCTTCACAATCCCAATGAAGTCTTTAAGTCGTTAACCTACAGGGTTTCGTGAAAAACCTAAGGTTAAAAGAGAATACTCCCCACAAAGATTTGGCAATCAAGCACAAGTTCAAATAAGAACTCTCCCCCATAAAATTTC
>NW_020637373.1:0-416 GCF_003573695.1 Papaver somniferum
ACTAGTATCACATAGGAGGTGTGGGGATTAGGTTTCCCAGTTGCTAGAGTTCTCCCTTATATAGTCTTTCAAATCAGGGTTTGCAATCAATGTTAGCTTAGTAACAAAACATTCAATATTCACCGTTACATGAAAACATGATTAGATTCAACATAAATTGAAACGTTATATAGCCGTTATTCACAAACCATTTTTCGTCCAAGCAATTTTCAAGTAATTAAAACTTATCATGACTTTCGTCACTAGTAAAGATGAACTTGGCCAAAGCGAAAGCTTACCAACACATATTTCGAGAAATAGATAAGCGAGATAAACTCTGCTCGAAATAGCAAATGTGTATAATCAAAGTCTATATAGCAAAACGACTTTTGTCTCAAGATAGGAGATAGAGTAGATAGATTTTTGAGTGATAGATA
>NW_020637373.1:427-1000 GCF_003573695.1 Papaver somniferum
CGCAAAACGATTTTTGTCTCAAGATAGGAGATAGAGTAGATAGATTTTTGAGTGATAGATAAGTTCAAGTCTCCACATACCTTTTAGTCGATGAAGTTCCACCAGTTCCTTGAGTAGTTCTTCGTCTTTTTATTATGATCGCCATGGAGTCTTGAGCTCAACTACACTTTCTATCCTAGTCCGAGACTTAGCTATAAGTAGACTAGAAATCAAGACTTATAGTTTTGATCACTAACATTGACAAACATGCTTGAGATAGCAACGCATGCGAATTCGACCGAGCAGTGCTCTAACAATCTCCCCCTTTGTCAATTTTAGTGACAAAACTATCAATACATATGGAATACAAAATAAATAAACTTTGCAGCTTCTCTTCCACATGCATGATCTCCTTGGTTCTTCAACATTACTCGAAATCTTCGTCACTTCCAAGTACTCCAATGATTCCAAAGGTTGTAAGTTTAGTATCGTTGTTGAAAATCCGTAGCTATAACAATGAGAAAACAAGAATTCTCAATTATTGTTAACAGTGTCATAATATTATTATACAACATCAAAGTTCAATTGTATCAC
>NW_020637374.1:0-668 GCF_003573695.1 Papaver somniferum
TTTTTTAAAAAAAAAAAAAAAAAAAAAAAAAAAGTTTCCAAATGTCTCCCGCCAAAACCAAATGTCTCCCGCCAAAACCAAATTTTTCCCAACAAAACCAAATTTTTCCCAAAAAGTCCAATCCCATGAAAAACCAAATTTTCTTGTAGATAATGTGTTAGTATATATTTTGTGCTCATCCATTGTGACTCCGAATATGTTGGAGTTTTGCCTTGGATAACAGAGTTTTAATTCTGCTTTCGCCGAAATCGGGTATTCTCTCTCCTTTGACTCTACTCAGCATGTCCCTTTCCATATGTTGCATTTTAATTCTTTCCATATTTTTAAACATTGAGGACAATGTTTAGTTTAGGTTTGGGGGTATAGAGTAGATACCATGATAATATGCCATAATTGAAAACAAGAACTCCCTCTTTTTGAAAAAATTTGAAAAATTCCAAAAAAAAATTAGAAAAATGATAAAAACATAAAAATGGAGCTCATTTACCTTGAAATGTTGACTCTTGTGCAAATATGTAATTATTAGGAGTCTTAGTCTAGATATTTAGGCACCCTGATTCTAGCACAATTCACATAGTGATAAGAAATTTGCACGCGCACGATCTACCAATACATGTATAGCCTCGATCTTCAAGGTGTTTGATAGGAAGTTAGATTGCCAATCACTT
>NW_020637375.1:0-532 GCF_003573695.1 Papaver somniferum
AAGACCTAGAGATGGTCGCTGCTTGTGTGTTTTGAAAAGAGATTTTCGAGTTGTATATATAGGAAAATTAACTTGCAAATCAAGTTAGGTTTTGGTTTTTTCTTATAAAACGAGTTTTGTTTCTTGTAAAACAGTTAAACACAAAAAAGGAATTTTTTCATAAATAAAACTCTTAAATAAATTATTTATCAAGTTAAAAACTTGCAAAAAATAATTTCAAGTAGACACGGAATTGGTGCTTGGTACACGCGCATGGGCATGGGTTGAAACATGTATTACAAGTTACCCACTCTTAAACTCAGCAACGGGGATGGAAGTAAAACGCCGCACGAAAATAAAAGCAAGAAGATGAAGAAAATACCTAGAGATGGTCGCTGCTTGTGTGTATTGAAAACAGATTTTCGAGTTGTATTTATAGGAAAATTAACATGCAAATATGGTTAGGTTTAGGTTTTTTCTTATAAAACGAGTTTTGTTTCTTGTAAAACAGTTAAACACAAAAAAGGAATTTTTCCATAAAATAAACTCTTAA
>NW_020637376.1:0-426 GCF_003573695.1 Papaver somniferum
CATCGCAAAAGTTGCAGATTTTGGAGCATCAACGTTGATTCCTTTGGACCAAACAAAATTAGCCACAGTAGCACAGGGGACCCGAGGATACATGGATCCAGAGTACTTCAATACAAGTCAACTGACAGGAAAGAGTGATGTCTATAGCTTTGGTGTGGTTCTTCTTGAACTCTTGACTGGAAAATGTAAGAATATTTCTATCCATATAAAATATCGTGTGGGCTCATGTATTATCTTTTGGTTAATTGAGAATATTGCTAAGTATATTGGTTACCATTTCTTGGGCTTATTTCCTATATCTCTTCCTTGATGGGCGGTCGAGATTGAATGCTAACTCTAACCTTAGGAACCTCGGTCCTCCTTCTACCTATAAAAGGAACTCTATAGCCATCAGTATAGGGTTCGAGAATTTTATTATTCATTACA
>NW_020637376.1:437-1000 GCF_003573695.1 Papaver somniferum
AACTCTAACCCTAGGAACCTTGGTCCTCCTTCTACCTATAAAAGGAACTCTATAGCCATCAGTATAGGGTTCGAGAATTTTATTATTCATTACACAAAAGGGTCAAGAAGGAGAAACCAAGATATTCCATTATATTCTGTTCTACGGGTGTGCTTGCAGCTTTGGAGGATTTCTTGGATTCAATCGATGGCTTCATCAGGTATTCTATTTTAACACGACTATGCGTATTGTGATTGTCATGATGTTCGAAGATCCGACCATTATATATATAAAATAAAACTTATATTTGGTATCGAGCCTGGTTTAGAACTCCATGATTGTCCTTGATGATTGTATACAGTTGTTGTGTTTATATCAATCCATAGTATGTCTGTTTGATTACTAATATTCATGTTTATGTACTATTTATATTTATAGATATGAATATTTTGTCTTACTTAATTGATATTCAATTTTGATTGATTGAGCAAATAAATCATGCGGCTATATATATATATTTTTAGATCATGTTAATTATATAATATGGGCTCACCTATAATAACTTGATATGTTTCTATGAGTAT
>NW_020637377.1:0-278 GCF_003573695.1 Papaver somniferum
GTATGTTTCTTTTTATGTGTGTCATGGATTTAGAACTTGTTTGCTTGGATTTAGAACTATTCTATGTAATTGTTTGTGTTTTAAACCTGCTTTTGTGTTGTCCTGTGACATACCGGTTAATAACGGAAAATTAACCGTTAGACGATAAGTCCGACGTAACGGCAATGGTTTTGAATTTCATAATTCCGTCGGCACTTAACGGATATCGGTTAACCGCTAATTTTAATGGCAACGGTAGCGGCAGAGCCATTATTTGTTACGTTAAGTGCCGTTGACAG
>NW_020637377.1:477-854 GCF_003573695.1 Papaver somniferum
AAAAAAAAACCTAACTTGATTTGCAAGTATCTCATCCTATAAATATGACTCGAAATTCTGTTTTTAAAAAACACACAAGCAGCGACTATCTCTAGGTCTACTTTTCTTCTTCTTCTTATATTTTGTGCGGCGTTTTGCTTCCATCCCTGTTGCTGAGTTCAAGAGTGGGTAACTTGCGTTGTGCTAACTCAAGTTATATCGGGCAGTCTTATCCTGGACACATCTTCGCACGTTGGGGTTTATCATTACTTCAGAGGATACCCGCGAACTAATGTGTTAAGGACAGCTTGTTGAACCTGTGATTCTGCCCTCATCAATTTGTTCGTGGTAGAGTTGTTTGATACTGTTCTTTATATTTATTGTTTGATACATCTGAC
>NW_020637378.1:0-1000 GCF_003573695.1 Papaver somniferum
TGCGGCATTTTCACTGCCTCAGTTTCATTTCCATGTACATATTCGCAAGATTGTTTGCTTACATATAATCATTCTCGCAAGCTTACTTGCTTACTCATTTTCTTATATGGTTTTATTTTGCCTTCCTAGTTAAAGGTCTTATTTTGCCACCTCTTGTTATTGCAACAAAATCGCAGGACGTCTTTGCACTTTCATGCAAAAACCCATTGATCTTGCCTTAACTTTTTCTTTTGTATTATTGTCGTTTCAGGATTGTTGCGACAATATGACAAGCTTAAATATTCTCGCGAAAATAAAGCCCCATGACATTGCTGTCTTGCGACGAAATCGCAGGACGTCTTCACACTTTCATGTAATGACCCATTGATCTCGTCTTATCTTTTTCTCTAGTATTATTGCCTCTTCAGGATTGTTGCGACAATATGACAGGCCTAAATATTCTTGCGAAAATAAAGCCCCATGACATTGCCGTCTTGCGACGAAATCGCAGGACGTCTTCACACTTTCATGTAATGACCCATTGATCTCGTCTTATCTTTTTCTCTAGTATTATTGCCTCTTCAGGATTGTTGCACAAATATGACAAGCCTTAATACCCTTGCGAGTAAAAAGCCTCATGACATTTGCGTCTTAAGACACTTATCAGCTCCCTAATGGAGGGTGCCGCCCTTATCTCCCCTTGGTTGCCCCTTCAAGGAGGCGTACTTCTACCATACAAGGTTAGCTCCTCCCATCCGGTCTTAACAACAACCGGTTGTTTTCGCAGCCTCTTTTCCCTTTTACCTATAGGGCTTATGGTTACGAGACTGCACCCTAAGTGGGGTTTTCTTCGGGCCGAGTGCAGTATAAGCCAAGACTTGTCAAGAATGGCAAGGACGCTTCAAACGCCCCCGTCACTCTTGACTCAACCGTGTACCTCGGCGCCTTGATCAGATTCTGCACTCCTTGGGAGAGTCCTTATTACCTTAGTCGCCCAACCTAAGTCATATGCTTAAGCTGA
>NW_020637379.1:0-502 GCF_003573695.1 Papaver somniferum
CGGCGTTTTTCTCAATTTTATATTATTTTCTTGGTGCGAAGGAAACACCATGAAACTGAGGAGTTTCCTCAAAACGAAGGATATTTGTTCAAATGAAAGGATTTTCATAAGATCAAGGAAAATAACAAAAATATGATAAAATATAAAACTGGCGTGGGACTGGCCACGGCACGGCCGGCCGGCTAGTGGGCCCAGTCCCCCAGCGCCTTGGTCAATATTTTATTATTTATTATTTTCTTTCCTATTTTTCATAGGTTCATCGTTTCGTCGTATTTTGAAATACTTGTCCGTGCGTTCAGGTGATTGTTAGTGCATCATCGTCTAATACACTTGCACCTTTTGAGTCGGGGCTTACTCGGAGGTAACTCAGACTCCCGTATGTTGAATATTTATTACTAAACCATGGAATTCTGCTGGGAAGAACCATAAATTGAAGTAACGAAATATTACGAAAATATTTGAATATTTTCAAAAATTCAGTGGATGAATCCAAGAATTTAGG
>NW_020637379.1:513-1000 GCF_003573695.1 Papaver somniferum
TTACGAAAATATTTGAATATTTTCAGAAATTCAGTGGATGAATCCAAGAATTTAGGAATAATTAATTGATGGCTCTATACTAGTACGATCGTCTAGGAGCATTAATTATTCTGAGCGACATGATCTAGTTGAAGCGTCATATCCTTTATATAGTCAGGGAAAACTGTTGTTTGTATCCTGAAGACGTTATTGCTCTATACTAGAAGGCAAGCTGTCTAGGAGCCGTCCAATCTCGTGATTCTATATAGAAGTAATTACTGAAGTGTTCAGTATTCATGAGATATGTCGTTTCCTAGCTGAGAGACTACATATCTGCATGTACTCTGAGAGACAATATTCTCAGACAGAGATTTGACGAGAGACCCGTGTCTCGATACTCGCATCTGATTGCCGGATCAGAAGTTCGTATAATTATGGGTTTACGATTTTAGCCTTTGTCGAAAATCCACCATCTACATTAAGTCCCCTGATTAGTGAGGAACAGTTA
>NW_020637380.1:0-366 GCF_003573695.1 Papaver somniferum
ACGTATGTTCGTTCGATCGTTAGTTTTCAAAACTAACTATAATCCCTGATTTAGGAGAGATTTTTTTTAGTATATGAACCAGGTCCAGTGATAAAACTTAGTGTATGAGATTTCATGTGTACCACGGTTTTATCATAAAAGGAGTAAATTTTCACGAAATCGAAATAATCCTTCGTTTTAAAGACAAATTACGACGACTCTAAGGAAAATTCATATGATGAACTTGTGTCCAGTGATAAAATTTTGCTTATGAGCTTTCATGTAAATACAAAACTTTATCATATGTATGAGATGTGAGATTTCACAATATTTTTGAAATAATCCTTCGTTTTAAAGACAAATAACGACGATACGAAGGAAAAATAG
>NW_020637380.1:377-1000 GCF_003573695.1 Papaver somniferum
TTTTTGAAATAATCCTTCGTTTTAAAGACAAATAACGACGACACGAAGGAAAAATAGATTTTTTTTTATATGTAGCCGTGACATATATTGTGCAAAATATGATGGTATATTTTATTTGCATGAATTTGTTTTCATTAGATAAAAATCCTTGAGAATTTATGTATGCAAGTTGCATTAATTGCTGTTTTGAAAAAATCAAAACGTGTGTTTTGAGGAACCTTCGAAGATAGACAATATATTTATGATGAAATATTTTATTGTTATAAACTTCATGGGTCAGTTGTGTGAATGTTCACATTATGAAAATTGTTTCCGTGATTTCATGAAAAATACGTTTCGGAAATTAAATAAAGTTTCGTTCGTTTTTGCAGTTTTCGAAAAGACGAACGATTTTGAGGTGTTAACTCTAGCATTATTATCACTATTGTTAGTGGAAGTATAAAAGGTAAGAGTTAAGAGTTACCATTTTGCTTGTATTTCCTTGATTTATATCTGGACGGCATACTGAAGTAGACTGTAGTGTGAACCTTTTCAGCTACTCAGCAAAGATGACCAATTCCCAAGCTGACGACGCCTCGAGGGAAGAGATGTGCGTTGATGATGATATCTCTAGAGATGAGACA
>NW_020637381.1:0-518 GCF_003573695.1 Papaver somniferum
GGAAGTTTTATACCTTACTTGTTGTGGATTATGTTTCCAAATGGGTGGAAGCTAAGGCCACCCCGACTAATGATTCTAAAGTGGGTTTCAGATTTTGTGCAAGCTAATATCTTTGCAAGGTTTGGAATTCCAAGATCCATAATTAGCGATGGGGGTTCTCACTTCAATAACAGGATCTTACAAAGCTTGTTGAAGAAGTACAATGTGTCGCACAAGATTGCAACACCTTATCATCCCCAAACAAATGGACAAGTCGAGGTTTCTAACCGGGAGGTGAAATCCATTCTAGAGAAGACGATGAATCCAACAAGGAAAGATTGGAGCATGCGACTTAATGATGCTTTGTGGGCTTATAGAACAGCATACACGATACCTATCGGGATGTCTCCCTTTAGGCTTGTGTATGGTAAACCTTGTCATTTACCCGTTGAAATTGAGCATAAGGCGTTTTGGGATATTAAGCAATGCAATATGGAGATGGATGGGGCTGGAAAGCAAAGGAAGTTACAACTCCAAGA
>NW_020637381.1:564-1000 GCF_003573695.1 Papaver somniferum
AATGCAATATGGAGATGGATGGGGCTGGAAAGCAAAGGAAGTTACATCTCCAAGATCTAGAGGAGCTCCGCAATGATGCATTTGAAAGCTCGCGCATTTATAAGGAAAAGACGAAAGCATTTCATGATAACATGATTTCTAGGAAACAATTTTGCATTGGGAAGAAAGTGCTTTTGTTTAATTCTCGCTTGCATTTATTTCCGGGTAAATTAAGGTCACGTTGGATTGGACCTTTTATTGTTACTAATGTGTTTTCTCATGGTGCAGTGGAAATTCGTAGCATAGCTACAGGCAAGGAACTTAAAGTTAATGGGCACCGGTTGAAACCATATTATGATAATTTCACTTCCGAAGTGGTGGAAGGAGCTAATTTTGTGGATGCACTCCCTCTGGAATAGGCATAGAAAGCAAGGAGATAGTCGGGCTGACGACTTTA
>NW_020637382.1:0-340 GCF_003573695.1 Papaver somniferum
CTCTATAAAAGACTGGTTGTCAGTTAACCAAACTTTGGGTTTTAGCATGTCGGTGGTAACAAATTCTGACTGAAAGGTTACTTGACTCACATAACCAAATCTTAAAATTGCTTCTTCATGATGCTTCTTCATATATTGCCTCACTGCTCGGCATCTTTTACAACTGAGTTGTCAATTTATTGAGAAATCTATTGTCAGTGTGCAGTCACCAGTTCTGGTTAACAGAGGATGGGATCCACGCAGCTGGAGAGAGAAGCATCAAAAGGATTCTCAAAATGTTGAAACAGTTTCGAATATAAAAATTGTCGATGATGGAGAAACTGAAGGAAGCTCTCGATGG
>NW_020637382.1:351-938 GCF_003573695.1 Papaver somniferum
ATATATATTATTATATATTTCAAAAGCTCACTTTCGCTTTACGCTTTGGTATGAGAGCGCTTCACCCTACGTTTTCGCTTTTTAAAATCTTGCTAAGAAGCCTATAGCTAAAACCTTTGAGGTAGATACTATATCTTCTCTAATTAGGCACATATGGCTATATTAGTTGCAAGATTCTAACCTTTCGATGAAATAATCAGGATCCAGTAATATCTTCTACTCTTTCTGTGAAAGTTATTGGTGTGATTCGCGGAAGTGAGAAACCTAGTATTTTTGTCCCTGCAAATGATCCTAGTTCCGGTCAGTGGTTCTACGTTGACGTACCTGCACGTGCAGCGGATTGCCTGAGGATACTCTTTATCTTGAAGATATCAATGACAATGTTGATCATGGTAATCCATACCCTCTCCCGAAGGATGGCAATACTTTGATCCGCAGTTCAACCATGCACAGGACCATCTCAATTATACACTGACGTGGTATTGCTGATAACTAAAATTTAGCATCTTCAAATGCTATTTACTTTTAGAATACTGATGTTGTCCAATTATACGTTAAGTAAAGTGATTGCCCCAATTAGTCGCATC
>NW_020637383.1:0-422 GCF_003573695.1 Papaver somniferum
AACAACATCTCTTTCCATAACAACAGGAGCCTCATAGCCATTCACAACACATATCCATGATTGAAAGTCACGCGACTGAAGAAAAGTGCGCAAAGCAACTTTCCACCATAGATAGTTTGAGCCATCGAGGACTGGTGGTACGTTAATAGAGATAGCACTTCTGTCCATAGAGTCAGATCGCTACAAACACGGACTTGTTAGGTCTTAACGTGTTTGCCTGCTCTGATACTAATTGAAAAAGCGGGGGTCTAACAACACCACCCAATATTTCGCTTAGCAATCTGTATGGACTAACTCCGAAATACTTTGCTAGGGAATCAACTAGAGAGTCAGACTCAATCTAGATAAAAGTATCTCAAGGAGTTAATATCTCTCTCTTGATTTGATTTTTACTCAAGCTAAAAACAATAGCGAGTCTTTAT
>NW_020637383.1:433-1000 GCF_003573695.1 Papaver somniferum
ACTCAATCTAGATAAAAGTATCTCAAGGAGTTAATATCTCTCTCTTGATTTGATTTTTACTCAAGCTAAAAACAATAGCGAGTCTTTATCAAATACAAGGAATACTTGGACGGTACCAAAGACCAATGTCCAAGGATCAATCAATATCAATCAACAACCAAAGGTTGGATTTCTAATTGATGTTCACGAATGCACAACCTGTATTATTTCAATTATATAAAATATAATGCGGAAAAGAAATAACACAGACACCAGAAATTTTGTTAACGAGGAAACTGCAAATGCAGAAAAACCCCAGGACCTAGTCCAGATTGAATACACACTGTATTAAGCCGCTACAGACACTAGCCTACTGCAAACTAACTTCGGACTAGACTATAGTTGAACCCCAATCATTCTCCCACCGATCCAAGGTACAGTTGTACTCCTACGCCTCTGATCCCAGCAGGATACTGCACACTTGATTCCCTTAGCTGATCTCACCCACAACCAAGAGTTGTTGTAACCCAAAATCACAGACTTGATAATAAACATATCTGTCTCACACAAAAAAGTCTATAAACGGAT
>NW_020637384.1:0-253 GCF_003573695.1 Papaver somniferum
TGAACATGAAAAACACGAAGAACGGACCTGCACCAGCAATCGTTTTTCTACAGTAATAACGACTCACACCTGTGGGTCGTACATCAGGCATACTTATTTGCTACAGCGTTTGCGACACAGCTGAAGCAGTCTTATTTTGTCACTGAGGGTCGTAGTTCTCTGGTTTGTAACAAATATAATTGTTACAAACCCGGTTTTATTGTATTTCTCATATTCTCATCATTTGTAAACCATTTTTGAGCATCAATGAAAT
>NW_020637384.1:453-1000 GCF_003573695.1 Papaver somniferum
GAACGTTTCATTCAAAAATATTATCAAGGAGCCACTAAAGTTTATCTTTTTTGTATTCCATATGTATTAATAGTTTTGTCACTAAAATTGACAAAGGGGGAGATTGTTAGAGCATAGCTCGGTCGACCTCGCATGCGTTGCTATCTCAAGCATGTTTGTCAATGTTAGTGATCAAAACTATGAGTCTTGATTTCTAGCCTACATAGCTAAGTCTAGGACTAGGATAGAAAAGTGTAGTTGAGCTCAAGGACTTCATGGAGATTCATCATACAATGACGAAGATCTACTCAAGGAACCGTGGAACTTCATCAACAAAAAGGTATGTGGAGACTTGAACTTATCTATCACTCAAAAGTCTATCTCTTCTATCTCCTACTTCTTATGAGACAAAAGTCGTATGCTATATAGACTAGATCATACACATTTGACATTTCGAGCTGAGCATTCATTGCTTATCTTTTATCTCGAAATCGTGTGTTGGTAAAGCGTTTCGCTTTGATCAAGTTTATCTTCACCTAGTGACGAAAGTCATGAAAAGTTTCAATTA
>NW_020637385.1:0-372 GCF_003573695.1 Papaver somniferum
GAATATTACAAGTTCAAAAAAAACCATGCCATGGCTCTAGGTGGTTCCAAGGGCCAATATAGAAGGTTAGACAACCCATATTCAGAAGTTTGGGTAACTAAGTTTACTTCCGATTATTGCAAGGTCAAAATTTGAAAAGTATCAGTTTTTTCCAAATTCTGATTTTTGGGCTATTGTACATTCGGGACTTTACAAAAACAAATTATCCTCCGAATATTACAAGTTCAAAACAAACCATGCCATGGCTCTAAGTGGTTCCAAGGGCCAATATAGAAGGTTAGACAACCCATATTCGAAAGTTTGGGTAACTAAGTTTACTTCCGATTATTGCAAGTTCAAAATTTGAAAAGTATCAGTTTTTCCCAAATTCTG
>NW_020637385.1:572-1000 GCF_003573695.1 Papaver somniferum
ATATATTTTTCCGAATGTTGGTTATTCGGTGGCTAGGTACTTAGTTTTATTTCCGATTATATATAATCGGAAATATTCTTTTGATATTACTACTGAATATACAGGCCAGAAAAACTATAGGTTACTGAACTCCAAATGACGCATATTCGTTAGGAAATGATCCATATCTATTTCCGAATGTTGGGTATTCGGTGGATAGGTACTCAGTTTTATTTCCGATTATATATAATCGGAAATAATGTTTGGAAATTACTACCGAATATACACAATCTATTTACTAAAACTTGGTTTCTTATGTATATAGGCATGGATCTATGACCACTTCCCTATCCTGAAGTTGGCCGGAGAGAACCCGGGGTGGTGCAAAGGTACTCCTAGAGGAACAAAGTATATATTTGAAGACAACCGTTCTAGGACAAAAGAGCAGC
>NW_020637386.1:0-365 GCF_003573695.1 Papaver somniferum
GACCAACATGTCCTGATAATTAGCATGTTTTCAATCAAAATAGACACCTCTTGAGCTAAATTATAGCGTTAGAGTCTTTTCGAGTGTGTATTTTTCGAATGTACACTCGAAACTGCTCTAAGTAGACAAATTTTTTTTATGAGGTCTAGATTTCAAAATTTTGCTAAAATATCAAGATCATCTGGGTTTATAGATCAACATGTCCTGATCATTAGCATGTTTCAAAAAAAAAATAGAAACCTGTTGAGCTAAATTATAGCGTTCGAGTCTTTTCGAATGTGTATTATTCGAATGTACACTCGAAACTGCTCTAAATAGAAAATTCGTGTTTATGAGGCCTAGCCTTCAAAACTTGGCTAAAATAT
>NW_020637387.1:0-348 GCF_003573695.1 Papaver somniferum
CCATTGATGTTTATAACTTATTGTCTATTTCCCCTTTTTTTAAATGTACTAACACTTTGATGTTGTTTGTTAATTGCAGTTTATAATGATGGTGGGAGTAATGATAATAATGATTGTCTTGAAGCAATAGATGATAAACATGTGAAAGCGAAGTTTGATTACAAGAACTGGAAAGAAGACTTCAATATGCACAGTGATGAAGAAGAAGAACCCTTATTCCCTGTAGAAGAAGAGGTGGCTCCTGTTGATCCTACAAAGATTGAGGTAAAGTATGCTTTTAATAACAAGAAGGCATTTAAGAAACATCTTAGGGGTTACTGTGTAAAAAATAATTATCAGTACACTGTT
>NW_020637387.1:359-1000 GCF_003573695.1 Papaver somniferum
TAGGAATTTAAGAAACATCTTAGGGGTTATTGTGTAAAAAATAATTATCAGTACACTGTTTACAAGAGTGACAAAACTAGATTAAGAGTCAGATGTAGGTTTAGGGAAGAGTATGGATGTCAATGGTTTGTAAATGCTAGCATAAAAAGGCATGAGCCTACTTTCATTGTTAGGAAGGTTAATCTAGAACATACTTGTGTTGGAAATCCAAAGAGTTTTAACAGATCTGCCAATCCTGAGTTTGTAAAAGAAGTGGTACATGAGAAGTTAAAGGAGACAGCTGGGGCCTTAATTCCAAAGCCTAGACATATAGCAAGAGACTTTTTTGTTACTCATAACATAGATATACCATATATTTGTGAATGGAAAGCAAGAAATATTCTTTTAGAAGATCTGTTTGGTAATTATGATGACAGCTACAAGGATGTACCCATCTTTTGTGCAATGGTGGCTCATACTAATCCAGGGTCAGTTCCTAAATACAGTTATCAAAAAAAAGGTAACATTATGTTCAATACATCTTATTTATGCTCTTCCCTTTATTTATTTGTAAGTTATGCTCAGTTAGTTACATAGTTTGGTTACTTAAAGTGCAGATAAGGCATTCATGAGCATGACTATTTCATTTGCTGCACCAATGA
>NW_020637388.1:0-365 GCF_003573695.1 Papaver somniferum
CTCAACAAATCATTAAAACGTTCAAAATAGTGAAAAACAGTTTCCTCATCCAATTGGACAAAACAATTGATACTTTGACGAATAGCGATGGTCCTATGATGTGGAAAGAATTTTTTGAAAAATAGATCTGTGAGTTGGTCCCAAGTGTTGATTGATTGTGGTCTCAAACCGTAAAACCATGTTTTGGCCCTTTCCGTTAAAGAAAATGTAAACAAACGCAATTTCAGAGAGTCTTCGGACATACGATCAGGTTGCATAGTCCGACAAATTTGTTCAAACTCTCTTACATGAGTATAGGGGTTCTCATAATCGAACCCTCGAAATATAGGAAGTATTTGTATCATGCTTGCATTTATTTTAAAAGG
>NW_020637388.1:565-1000 GCF_003573695.1 Papaver somniferum
TCTTCAGTACTATGTGGCTACTTGCACTAAGTCTAAAGAAGCCTGGGATATCTTAGAAACTGTATTTGAAGAAAAGAGATACGTTTCTAAGAAACATGCCATCAATGGAGGGAACAACCTCAACACTCCTTCCATGAATACCGCCTCTGGACAGGTGACAATTCGTGATCCAAATTCTGTTCAAATATTTGCATTCAATGATGTTTCCGAGACAAGTAAATCCTCTAAATTATCTTGGGATGATGAGTGTTGTTCATCCGGTTATCGGTTCAATAAACCGTGGTTAACAAAAAGGATCAAGGATTTCATGAAGAGGAGCGTTAGATGTGATAAACATCCACTGTCATCTATTGATTCTAAAGATTCTATGGAAGATAAATCTCCTTGTGTCAACGTCTTGAATACGTCTGTTGAATGTGAAGTTACAGCTCTCGC
>NW_020637389.1:0-148 GCF_003573695.1 Papaver somniferum
GAAACAGACTATTTCTTTTACCGCAGAAGAAGTCCCTGAAGGTGGAGAAGTACATGACAATCCATTAGTGGTAAAATTAGAAATTAATCCAAAACCGAAAGAAGATGAAGATGATGAAGCTGAAGACTCATGGGAAATTAATAGGATT
>NW_020637389.1:159-451 GCF_003573695.1 Papaver somniferum
GATGAAGCTGAAGACTCATGGGCAATTAATAGGATTCTAATCGATACTGGAAGATCTGTGAACATCTTATTTTATCATACTTATAAAACTATGGGAGGAAGTGATGATGATCTTATACCAACAACATATAAGATATATGGTTTTAATGGTACTGCCAACAAGCCTAAAGGTGAGGTTACTATGCGAATTCCATTGAAGGGAATATCTTCTGAAATCCTGTTCTGTGTTGTTGACGTAGAGTCACCCTACAATGCATTAATTGGTCGACCTTGGCTACATGGGATTCTAGGTG
>NW_020637389.1:651-1000 GCF_003573695.1 Papaver somniferum
CGAACCTTTATGGCGTACACCCTAGTTCGAGAATACAATTTCGCAAGAGGAAAATGTAAGACCTAAAGTACGTCATATAAGGGGGTACCTGTTGCATGGCTCAGGGAAAGGCTACACCGCCCCCAAAACCTGAGTCATGGAGATTTGGGGTCAATAAAGCCCATCCGGGAGAGGCACCTTGGATTCTTAACTTAAGCATATGACTTAAGTTGGGCGACTAAGGTAATAAGGACTCTCCCAAGGAGTGCAGAATCTGACCAAGGCACCGAGGTACACAGTTGAGTCAAGAGTGCCAGGGGCGTCTGGAGCGTACCTTGCCATTCTTGACAAGTCTTGGCTTATACTGCGA
>NW_020637390.1:0-445 GCF_003573695.1 Papaver somniferum
AACTAACTTCGGACTGGACTATAGTTGAACCCCAATCAGTCTCCCACCAATCCAAGGTACAGTTCTACTCCTACCCCTCTGAGCAGGATACTGCGCACTTGATTCGCTTAGATGATCTCACCCACAACCAAGAGTTGCTGCAACCCAAAATCACAGACTTGATAATAAACAGATCTGTCTCACACAGAAAAGTCTATAAAAGGATAAATATGTCTCCCACAGATAAACCCTAGGTTTTGTTCCGTCTTTTGATATAAAATCAAGGTGAACAGGAACCAGTTGATAATCCGGTCTTATATTCCCGAAGAACGGCCTAGATTAATCAATCACCTCTCTACAATCCTTCCTGACCACACAAGCGGATTGTCGAGGAATCACAAACAGTGAGGCGAAGATGTTTGTGACTTCTTTATCTTGCCTATCGGAGAACTCTCACGATCTCAAG
>NW_020637390.1:456-2529 GCF_003573695.1 Papaver somniferum
ATCACAAACAGTGAGACGAAGATGTTTGTGACTTCTTTATCTTGCCTATCGGAGAACTCTCACGATCTCAAGCCAATCAATCGATTGTACTCGTACGATAGAAGATGAAAGATCAGATCACACAACTACGATAAAGTAGTATCGGTCTGGCTTCACAATCCCAATGAAGTTTTTAAGTCGTTAACCTGATTTTAGAGAAGAAAATCAAAGGTTAATGGATATCGACTCTAGCTGGCGCACTAGTAGCACACAGACGTGTGGGGATTAGTTTTTCATAATGCTAGATGTCTCCTTTATATAGCCTTCAAATCAGGGTTTTGCCTTAGGTACAAAGCAATCCTTATTCACCGTTAGATGAAAACCTGATTTAGATTCAAGCTAATATTTCTCAACCGCTAGATCGAAAACTTAGCTTGTCACACACATTTGGGTAGACGTTTACTGGGTTCGTGAAAACCATGCCCAAACGTGTACGTGTATGTTGGTTCAACATAGTAACCCAAAAGGTTAACCATATGAGCATTTCATATTAACCTTGTTCTTCTTCACCATAACTAGTTCAATTGACTCAAATGAACTAGTTAAAGAGTTGTTCAATTGCTATGAGATCTTATGTAACTACACAAGACATAATTGAAACAAAGATGATTCGATTCGATTGAATCGGCTCATGAAAATTACAGCCACAGTTTGCATAAAGCATTCCTTAGTAATTTAATGTTTCATGTTCAGAGCACATCTTTAGATCATAACCTCTTAAGTTCACAAACAAGTTCGCGGACTTAAGTTAATCGGTTGAGTTTTCCAAACTCAGCAGAAATTCTCGGAACGAGAACTTCCGCCAGTTCGCGGACTGGGTTCACGGACTGAGTTCCCGGACTTAGCACACAAACGAGTTTTGGAAAATCCAGCACAAATTCTCGGTCGAGAACTTCCGACAGTTCGCGGACTGAGTCTGCGGACTGGGTTCGCGGACTTGGCAAGCCAATTCCACAATCCTCCCGATTTCTCTTGATCAACAAAGTTCGAAAACTTCGGTTCAAGGAATACATGGTTATGTAATCTAAACTCTCATTTCAATCATTGAGACATTCTCAGAGGACGCTATGTAGCCGTTATTCACAGACCGATTCACGTCAGAGCAATTCTCAAAGTGATTGAAACTTTTCATGACTTTCGTTACTAGGTGAAGATAAACTTGATCAAAACGAAGCGCTTTACTAACACACGATTTCGAGATAAAATATAAGCAATGAATGCTCAGCTCGAAATGTCAAATGTGTATGATCTAGTCTATATAGCATACGACTTTTGTCTCATAAGAAGTAGGAGATAGAAGAGATAGAATTTTGAGTGATAGATAAGTTCAAGTCTCCACATACCTTTTTGTTGATGAAGTTCCACGGTTCCTTGTATAGATCTTCATCGTTGTATGATGAATCGCCATGAAGTCCTTGAGCTCAACTAAACTTTTATATCCTAGTCCGAGACTTAGCTATGTAGGCTAGAAATCAAGACTTATAGTTTTGATCACTAACATTGACAAACATGCTTGAGATAGCAACGCATGCGAGGTTGACCGAGCTATGCTCTAACAATCTCCCCCTTTGTCAATTTTAGTGACAAAACTATTAATACATATGGAATACAAAAAAGATAAACTTTAGTGGCTCCTATTCCATAGTCCAATCTTCAACGTTCCTTGAAATCTTCGTCCTTCCAAGTACTCCAATGATCCCAAAGGTTGTAAGTTTAGCACCACCGTTGTTGAAGATCCGTAGCTATAACAATGAGAGAAATCGAGATTCTCGATCATTATTATACAGTGTCATAGTATTATTATATAACATCAAAGTCCAATTGTATCACGACTTTAACAATAATACTATGGTGATATGTATCACTCCCCCTTAGTCAATACTCCATCTCGATCATGGAAACCACTCCCCCTTACACAATGATCCGAAAACCATATGTATCTGTAGTGTGAACTACAATATTTATCTCCCTCTTTGTCAATAAAATTAGCAAAGGTACAAGAATGAGATCATAATGAAATTTCCACAAGAGACA
>NW_020637390.1:2555-3000 GCF_003573695.1 Papaver somniferum
AAAGGTACAAGAATGGGATCATAATGAAATTTCCACAAGAGACATTTCATGACCAAAAGAAAAATACATACCAACTTAATTTAGATGCAATCTAATAGCCGAAGCTAACATCATTCATCAAGTAGTTTTAAGATACAAGATAACCCCTAAAAAATTCCATAGCCGCACTCCCCGCAAGATATTACCATTAAGCACAAGTTCAAAAGAACTCTCCCCCATTTGATGTCATTCCCGAAAGAACAACAAGAGCGACCTTAATTTCAAAAGAAAAGAATGATTTTTTATTGGACACCAAAAACCATAGGAATGATTTTCTATATCCAAAGCTCAACCAAATTAACCATAAGTAAACCCATGATTAATTCAATTGGAATATGCAACTAAATCAAACCACAAAAGTGATCAATTTAATTGAAAGTGCTCAACATAAGTAAACTCATGGAGC
>NW_020637391.1:0-222 GCF_003573695.1 Papaver somniferum
ACCCGTACTTGCATGAGCTACAGCCGACGACCGTGCACTTGCGGTATTACTGTAGGCCCGCATTTTTATTACGCTTATTTTTTCACGCTTTTCCGGGCCCGCCAAGTTTTTGGCGCCGCTGCCGGGGATAAGTTTTTCACGCTTATTTTTTCACGCTTATTTTTTCACGCTTCTCCGCGTTTTCATTTCGCTTCATTTTTATACCCATCTTTGAAGCCTACC
>NW_020637391.1:422-755 GCF_003573695.1 Papaver somniferum
CTGCCAAGCACCACAGCGCTGAAATTCCAAGCCTTCAGATTAGATGGTAGTTGAATCCAACGGTTGCTCCCTTGCTGTTCATCAAAGTTTGATATCTCCGCCTTACACTACAGCACCTAACATAATCTAGCACCGTTCGTTTCGTTGTATCCCTTCATCCGACGGTCGATCCTCTCTTGCCTCCGAATCACCATCCGATCTACCTACCAGCTCCACATCCCACGGCTCATCCTCGCTGTTCATCCAATTTGCTACAACCGCCCAACACCCGAGCAACCTAACCCTATACCCATCGCCAAACACTCCCCTCCTTCTTTCCATCGACTTCTTTCT
>NW_020637392.1:0-405 GCF_003573695.1 Papaver somniferum
AAAAAAGGCTCAAACATACCACTAGTTTGACCCACTTCTAAAGCTTCTAACATTTTCTCTATAGCAGCAATTTTGGCATCTGATTCATAGCCTCCTTCTACCCTATTAACGTTTCCTCTGCCTAGAAGAATTATTTTATGGGGTCCCCTATTACTTTCCCATTGTCTTTTCGGCGACTTCATGCAAATATGTCATCGCATCATCAACTGTTTGGTTTTCAAACCCACCTGTACACATTAATTCTACTGTGGTTGTAATGGGATAATCTAAACCCTCATAAAGGATCTGAACTAACCTAACCTTTTCTAAACCATGATGAGGACATTGGGCTAATAAATCATTGAACCTTTCCAAATACCTATACGAAGTTTCTCCCTCCTGTTGAGAAAACGTGCAGATTCGCGT
>NW_020637392.1:416-1000 GCF_003573695.1 Papaver somniferum
CTTTCCAAATACCTATACAAAGTTTCTCCCTCCTGTTGAGAAAACGTGCAGATTTGCGTCCTAATAGACGATGTTTTGTGCCTAGGGAAAAACTTGTTCAAAAAGGCAGATGTAAGTTGTTCATACGTTTCGATTGACCCGGAAGCCAAACTATATAGCCACGATTTAGCTTTATCTTTCAGGGAAAAGGGGAATAACCTAAGTTTCAAAGCATCATCATCAAGGTTTCTAATCTTTAGGGTACTACAAATTTCCTCAAAGTCACTAACATGGAAATAAGGGTTTTCATTTTCTTTCCCTAAAAAGACTGGGAGCAGCTGTAAGGTCCCAGGTTTAAGTTCATAAGTTGCTTCCGTCTCAGCTAATTTGATACATGAGGGACGACTAGTCCTAGTTGGATTCAACAAAGCTTTCAAAGTTGACATTTCTGGCTCTATCGGAGTAACAAGGATTCTTTCCTCAGTCAAAGGACGTTCAAAAACTGACTCTTCGAAAATCAGACTTTCTAAATTAAGGAAATCGAGACGCTTAGAACTACTAGGTTTCTCTTTAACAAATCTACCTAGGGCGTCTCTTTTACGTTC
>NW_020637393.1:0-470 GCF_003573695.1 Papaver somniferum
GGAATATGGCCATCCTGAGAGTCTTCATAGTGACAATGTTGGTGGAAGCACCGGTGTCAACAAGAGCTCTTCTAAATTCGGTGCCTTTGATGAAACCAGTGACATACAATGCTCGGTTGTGTCCTTCATCCGTCATGCGATCTTCTTCTCCAAAAGAGATGTTGTCGATCGAATGCACATGCACTAGGGAGCCTTCTTCAACTGATGGTGTTGGTGGCGTTATTTGCACGCTGGATGATATCTGGTTGAGTGCTGAAAATGTGTCTGTGCGCTGATCCCTGGAGAAGTGCAGGAGTTCACATAGATTTTCAATCAAATGTGTGACCTCTTGTTCCACCGGCTTCTCGTATGTGGTGAAGTTGTTGATTTGAGGGTCAGATGACGTCTCAGTCCCCGGTGTTGAGGCTTCTGGAGCGGAGATACTTCCTAACTCGGATGTCAATCTGATGAGAAAGTCGAGGATGTAGGGT
>NW_020637393.1:481-810 GCF_003573695.1 Papaver somniferum
AGACTTCTGGAGCGGAGGTACCGCCTAACTCGGATGTTAATCTGATGAGAAAGTCGAGGATGTGGTTTATCGTCTCCTTCATCAGGTCCATGTTCCTGGTATGGACCTCTAGGATTTGAGACAACTCTGCCAAAGTCGGGATCCCTCTGCCCTCCATGCCGCCAGGTGTAACATGAGGAATGTTGCCGTTTGAAATATTCTGATCTGAATTAGTTGAATTACTCCTAAGACCAACCATCTTGTGAGATTGTTAGATTGAAACCGAGAGAATGATCTCCCACTATGGTCGCCAATCTGTAGATGGGGAAAAATGATTTGCTGGTTTTTAA
>NW_020637393.1:821-1000 GCF_003573695.1 Papaver somniferum
AAGGAATTGAGGAGACGACCGTACGGAGGAGACTCCTCGAACCGAGCGAAATGTTAAACCTCACACAGATGCACCGCTGCAAAGGGGGTGCTTTAGATTCGAGAGATCAATCTGTAGTACTGTGGCCTAAATCAAGACAATGACCGTTCCAGAGTAAATTCGGTCACAAGAGAGGATGG
>NW_020637394.1:0-558 GCF_003573695.1 Papaver somniferum
GCTTAACGAAATAATATGTGTACGTGATGAGTTGTTTAGTCCAATTCGATTCCGGATAAGAAACTAAGTTAATTCTGATCTTAGTTTGTCTTATCAAAGTGAGGTTTCGGTTATTCAAGTCTAATCGAATGCCTAAACAAAGAAATACTAGTTAACTAACCTAGTATTTGGTTTGTTTAAAATTGAAAGGTCTAAGTATATGGATAATTAAAACCTGATGACAAAAATGGAGTTTATCTTTATTTTGGTCTTATCGAATTAAGCGGTTGTTCTTGAACAATCGGTTTAGCAAAGGAACTAATGTGATTAGTTGTTTTTGGTTTGCTAAACTAAATGGGAAAAATTATTTCGAGCAATTGTTTTCTTGGTAACATATCAAAATAAGACTACTTGTAGTTTCGGTTTTGATATTGGTTATCAGAACGTGATGTGTGGAACCCTCGTGCCTAACTCTACAGGTTTGCAAGTCTATTCTGAGATTTGTAAGATTCTTTTCGTGTTGTCCTTTATTTTTTCGTTTCTTTGTCATTTTTGTGACAAAAAGGGGGAGAAATATAT
>NW_020637394.1:569-1000 GCF_003573695.1 Papaver somniferum
TTTATTTTTCGTTTCTTTATCATTTTTGTGACAAAAAGGGGGACAAATATATTGGTTAAACAAGTTATACTGGCATTGATTTTATATTAATTAGTATCACTAAGGAAAAGAACATTGGTGCTTGAATGTTTTATCTAACGAAAGAGTGAAAGAACAAACTAAGGGGGAGTAACATGTCATATTGATTGGTATAACAAAGACGTGCGGATTGAATATCTACCTATCTTCCTTAGGGGGAGTAATAGCTTTGTTATTATAATTTCAACATCGGCGTTTTAAAAGATTGAATGTAAGCAGTTTTACTGTGCTGTTGAATCGGGAATCAAGCAGAGTGTAATGAATTCTTGTAATTTGTTTATCCATATGATGTAAGAGTTTTGTCACTAAAATTGACAAAGGGTGAGATTGTTAGAGAATTGCTCGGTTGAACC
>NW_020637395.1:0-348 GCF_003573695.1 Papaver somniferum
AATTCACTGTGTTTCCATTCATTCATCACGTTTTTACTTAGACAGGACCAAACTTGGGTTACAAGACACAAACCCTAGACCTACCGACTTGAGACCGATTACTTGGGTCTCAAGTTTGCTACTTACGTAAGCAGACCATCTACATGGACTATCCAAGTTGGTCTCAGAATCCAGACCGAATACGTAGGACTCAAGACACAGTCTTGAGACCAACTTGGATAGTCCATGTAGATGGTCTGTTTACGTAAGTAGCAAACTTGAGACCCAAGTAATCGGTCTCAAGTCGGTAGGTCTAGGGTTTGTGTCTTGTAACCCAAGTTTGGTCTTGTATAAGTAAAGACGTGATGA
>NW_020637395.1:359-1000 GCF_003573695.1 Papaver somniferum
GTCTCAAGTCGGTAGGTCTAGGGTTTGTGTCTTGTAACCCAAGTTTGGTCTTAGAATCCAGACCGAATACGTAGGACTCAAGACAGATTCTTGAGTCCAAACACTACGTATCTCCTAATATCTTCTAATCAAAAATCCAACAATAGTATAACTTGTATAAGTTAGATCTATTCACAACAGCAGCGGAAACCCTAGAACGTGAGTTGTATATTCTTCGTTCTCTCTCTTTTTTTCTCTTTGGTTTTTGGAGGAATGATTTCTTTTAGGGACCATGTTTTTTTTTGAGAGGACCATGGTTTTATTAGGCCACCTTCCCTATAGGGGTGTCCTAAAACGTTGAAATGACTAACCTACTTTTAACCTAATTTAATTTAAAACCAACCTAATAACTACCTATATATAACCACCACCACCGCCCACCACCGCCGATTACCACCACCACCACCACCTCTGATTATCACCACCACCAACCACCGATTACTACCACCACCTCCTCCCACCACCACCGCCACCGCCTATTTAAGAAATGTGACAACATCAATGCAATCACAATTAAGTTCGGTTACATAATAATTTTATCGAGTATAAAAGATGTCAGCCGCAATCTGATTCTGCCATGGGACCACTCCGGAGGTATTTTC
>NW_020637396.1:0-189 GCF_003573695.1 Papaver somniferum
ATCTACCAATACATGTACAGCCTCATCCTTGAGGTGTTCTATCGGAAGTCACGATTGCCAATCACTTTAGAATACTGAACGAAACTTGACTAGCTTGTTCTTTGGTTGGTTTGGATAGAAGGTGGAGGTTACATTAAGAAAGACAACCATCGAATTTAACTGGGTGCATCAAAAAGGGCTACCTCTTGC
>NW_020637396.1:297-510 GCF_003573695.1 Papaver somniferum
GAAAAAATCAAAAAAAATAAAAAAAAATCAAGTATTTATCAATTCCATCCTCTCTTGTTCCAAAAATAAAAGAGAGTAGTCAATGTAAATAAGAGTCATGTAAAGAGTCATCTTTTGTGTTTTTGTGTTATAAGCAAGGAAGGGTGTATGCCATTGATGTACAACGCGAGTAATTGTGAAATACCTCCAACTCATTCACAATTCTCGTAAAGT
>NW_020637396.1:710-1000 GCF_003573695.1 Papaver somniferum
GCCATTGTTGTACAACGAGAGTAATTGTGAAATACCTCCAACTCATTCACAATTCTCGTAAAGTCCGGACAGCTAGCTAGATTTCGACCTCGGTTCTTAGCCTGAGAAACTATCTCTTGGTGATTAGTAGTCATAACATCCGATCTTTCTTTACACATGTGTAGATACACTTTACACTCTTATCACATGTCTTTATTTGTTATCAGTGCTAGGATTGTGCCTTTGATAGCTATATTGACATCTCTATTTTGCTGTGAGCTTCTACTGTCTTGCACATGTCACATTTCATG
>NW_020637397.1:0-273 GCF_003573695.1 Papaver somniferum
AACATGTCCTGATCATTAGCATGTTTCCGATAAAAATAGACACTTGTTGAGCTGAATTATAGCGTTCGAGTCTTTTCGATTGTGTATTATTCGAATGTACACTCGAAACAGATCTAAGTAGAAAATTCGTGTTTATGAGGTCTAGGCTTCAAAACTTGGCTAAAATATCAAGATCATGTTGGTCTATAGACCAACATGTCCTGATCATTAGCATTTTTCCAATAAAAATAGACACCTGTTGAGCTAAATTATAGCGTTCGAGTCTTTTCGAGT
>NW_020637398.1:0-531 GCF_003573695.1 Papaver somniferum
TTAGACACAAAAATGTGTCTATCACCTGTAATGTGAAAAAATCATGTTCTACTGTGTTCATATTTGTCATCAACCGACAGGCTATTTTGATGATACCCTGCCGACTATACTTTAGCCGGCACGTATGTTCTAGTCGACCCTTCCAGCCGTTGTTACGCCGGATTGGTTACACCTGTCGACCCTGCCGACCTGTAAATTTTTTTCTTAATTGTTCTTGTTTAGGTTGGAAAAGGAAAAGAAGAAAGCTCTGAAAGCTCTTAGTCCTCCTTCAAGACCTCCTCGTGTTGGTGAAAAACTCTTGACTTCAACACATATAGGGGCATACGTTGTGCCGGGAACACTCAAGATCCGTGTACCGAATGATTCTGAACCACCGTCGGAACCCAGTGATTCAGACGAGACTCCAGATGAAGACCAATCAATTCCATCTGGTAGAAGAGGTGATGATGATGATGTTGATGAAAGCACTCCGGCTGATGGAGGAGGTAACAATGATGATGATGATGGTGATGAAGAAATGCCTAATGTTGG
>NW_020637398.1:542-1000 GCF_003573695.1 Papaver somniferum
TCTGGTAGAAGAGGTGATGATGATGATGTTGATGAAAGCACTCCGGCTGATGGAGAAGGTAACAATGATGATGATGATGGTGATGAAGAAATGCCTAATGTTGGAGGAGGTAATGATGATGATGATGGTAATGGAGATAAAGATAAGGATATGGAGGATGAAATTGTTGAAGAGGCAGAGGAACAAGAAGAAGAAGAAGAAGAAGAAGAAGAAGAAGATGGAGAACAAACTCTAGCTATTGTTCAAGCCACCGAAGCTTCAGCTTCAACCGAAACCGGAACGAGGAAGAGGGTGATCACTAAACCAGCTGATTCTCACATGTCTCCCCGTCACTTGATGGTTACACTGAAACCAGGTGAGCCTCCAAGGGGGACCCCAAGAGATGGTGGAGAAGTTCTTTTTGGATACAAATACTCTTGGGCATGTACGATCCATAATACTATCGTAAGTAATCTCAA
>NW_020637399.1:0-450 GCF_003573695.1 Papaver somniferum
CTCTATTTAGTTTTGAAGACCCACGGTTATTTCGACTGTTACTATACGATTCTACGTGGTGACTAATCCCTGCTTAGTCTGGCTGAAGACTTTAAACTTAGCACTTCTTGGGAGGTAACCCAATATTCATGCGACACGGTAATATCTTTCCTTATCTCTTTTGCTTCATTGGTAACAGTTTCTCCTTGTTCATGTTTTTAATTTTATCTTTAGAACATTGAGGACAATGTTAGGTTTAAGTTTGGGGGTATGGGAGAAATTTTTAGTTGCATAATAAATAAACTCCAGAGCCTAGAAATTTATGCTTATTTAGGATGACACTAACCATCTAAGTGGATGGAAGCATTTTGGTTTTAGGAGTTGAGGGACCAATCTGACTAGATGGAAACATCTAAAGAGTCTATTCATAAAAGCACAGAGCTCAGGTGTTAGAAATAACATGATAGTTTC
>NW_020637399.1:600-1000 GCF_003573695.1 Papaver somniferum
TCACGATTCAAGTTGTTACCACTGCTAGGGTAAAATAGAGTGACTGAGTATTGAAAAAAATGAAAAAATGAAAAAAAAAAATTATTATTAAAAAAAATTATTATTAAAAAAAAAAGTTTTAGACCAGACCATTTGACCAAACGGAATAAAATTCAACAAAGTCGACCATTGGAACCCTTGTATATGCCAATTGTGTTGACCTAGAGTTAGGATTATCGAACACTGGTTCCCTTGTCTATGCCAGTGATTTGATATTAGTCAGACTATCTCAGTCATTTAGGATAGGTTTATTTTGGCAGTGGCCTTCAGACAGATATGAGAAACATCGTTCACCTAGTTAACATCAAAACCATCTATATTTTTTCTATATCCATCTCTTAATCTATCCATATGATTAGTC
>NW_020637400.1:0-318 GCF_003573695.1 Papaver somniferum
CTACAACACAAGAAATATCCTCCATAACTCGAGATAATCCTCTCTTTACTCGGGTGATAAAAAATATTTTCGGTAAGATTTTCTTCCCTGTTTCAGGAGTTTCACGCGTTCTCAGCTGTGTTTCTTTCCTTTTATACCTTCTTCACGCTCCAGAATATTGATTAAGTCTTCCAATCACGAGCAGTACACGTTTAAACTCGTGTAAGTTTGTGTTTATCCTCCAACTCACTGTTTGGATTAAACCAAGTTATCCAGCCAAATTTGATCGAAACAAACACCCATACCAGCTTTTCTATGACATATCACATCTACCCATGA
>NW_020637400.1:329-1000 GCF_003573695.1 Papaver somniferum
ATATTTTTTTGAATTTGTGAAGAAGGTCACCCCTTATCCAGTGGTCTCCCCTTATCCGTTGCTGGAGTCCGAATAACACATGTCCTTTGGGGTGCCTTAAGTAATTTTTCTGGGGTGTTTCCAACATTTTTTCTGGGTTCCTCCGGCGCATTTCTGGGGTGTTTTTAGTCTCTATCCTGGGGTGTAAAACACCACTTTTCGAGCCAATTTCGCCGCAAGAGCTTATTTTTCCAAAAACATCTACAAAAACATAAAATAACACAATAAGTATTTAATCGAGTCTAACAATACAGAACATTGAGGACAAATTAGAAACAAAAATGTGTCTATCAAATACCCCCAAACTTATTATTTGCTAGTCCTCGAGCAAAACTAATAAAAAATAAAATCGAGTTAATCTCGGGAGGGTTTACCAGAGGTGTACCCACAAAACCATTACTTCTAATTGGTCACAAGTATCCAAAGAGCTATGAGGACATACATATTCTGAACCTATCTCCAAGTAACTAAAATGCCAGAGAAATTAAAGGTGTCAGCTCTAAAGCTGACTGAAGAAAAGGGGAGACACATCTGCAACACTGCTAGATAAAGAGATATCCGCTACACAGCTAGATAAACATTGTAAGATGCGTCCGCTGCTTTACAGCTGGATAAGATTAGGAGAGAGATAA
>NW_020637401.1:0-297 GCF_003573695.1 Papaver somniferum
TGTTAGAGCATTGCTCAGTCGAACTCGCATGCGTTGCTATCTCAAGCATGTTTGTCAATATTAGTGATCAACACTATATGTATTGATTTCTAGTATACTTATGACTAAGTCTCGGTCTAAGATAGTTAGGAGTAGTTGAGCTCCAGACTCCATGGAGATTATCTTGCAAAGACGAAGAACTACTCAAGGAACCAGTGGAACTTCATCCGACCAAAAGGTATGTGGAGACTTGAACTCATCTTGTCACTCAAAAGTCTATCTACTCTATCTCCTACTCTTGAGACAAAAGTCGTATAA
>NW_020637401.1:497-840 GCF_003573695.1 Papaver somniferum
GGGGGTTCATCATGCACAAGGTCTAGCTCGAAATGAACTGTGCTAGGGACGGGCAAACATGCTAATTCCAACTGTGGTTCCTCAAATGTATTATACTTAGAAGCAAAATAGTCCAAGAGGACTTGCGAAGCACACAGTTCCAAACCTAGGTTGGGCATTCTCAGAAAATTTGGTTTGACAATATCGGTACAAACCAAATCTAGGTTGGATGGAAGGCCATCATATTGTGACTTAGGTAGAAGAATATGCATATCATTATCAATCAAATCAAAATCTCCTAACTCATCTACACATGTCACATCATGCTCACAATCATCAATCAAATTGGCAAGATCACAATCAG
>NW_020637402.1:0-265 GCF_003573695.1 Papaver somniferum
CTCCATTTAAATTTTGCACCCTTCTTGAGTGTATCGAAAAAATATTTGCATTTGTCTGATGATCGCGAAATGAATCTCCCCAGCGAAGCTAGAAGCCCATTCAACTTTTGTACATCTTTTATTGTTGCTGGTGTTGGCATGTCGCGAACTGCTTGCACTTTTTCTGGATCAACCTGTATTCCTTCCTTTGATACAATGTAGCCTAAAAATTTTCCCGATGCAACTCCAATAGTACATTTCTCAGGATTCAATTTAATGTTATACT
>NW_020637402.1:465-877 GCF_003573695.1 Papaver somniferum
GGTCTCACATTTTTGTTAATCTCCAATTTGTGGCAAGCAATTGATGGATCTATTCCTGGTATCTCATCCATGTTTCCTGCGAAAATATCTTTATATTCTCGCAACAAGTTGACAGTTCTTTTTTCTTCTTCTATATCCATTTTGGTTCCAATTCTCAACATTAGAGGCTCCTCTACAGTCCCAACATTTATTTCTTTTGTTGGTTCTGCGGCAGTGTAATTGGGTTTAGGTTCTCCCAATGGTGTTGGTTCTTTTATTGCTTTTATGGGTTCTTCCCATTCTTCCAAAATTTCGCTGGGTATTCCTTTTCCTTCTTTTGCCCTTATCATATAAACTCTAAATTCTTCTTCCTTCTTTGCTTCCTTTGCCAATTTTCTGCGAAATTGTTTCTTTTTTGCTTGTTCTTCATAAT
>NW_020637403.1:0-569 GCF_003573695.1 Papaver somniferum
CCCTTTCCTACAGGTGATGTTGAGGAGGTCCCTCTGGAGGACCATGTTTACCCTTGATTGACCATCGAGGCAGTTGTATGTTGTATATTAGTTTTTGATTTTCTTCACCCAGGTATTATCTTTCCAACTTCTCCTCATGTTATTTTACTTTTGGTAATGCTCTTTAATTAGAAACATTGAGGACAATGTTAGATTTAAGTTTGGGGGTGGGGAAGAAACTTTTTGTTAGCTTTTAGTTGCAATAAATAAACTCCAGAGCCTAGAAATTTATGCGTATTCAGGATGGAACTAACTAATCTAAGTGGATGGAAGCATCTTGGTTGTAGGAGTTGAGGAACCAATCTGATTAGATGGAAACATATATAGAGTCTGTTCATAAAATCACAGAGCTCAGGTGTTAGAAATAACATGATAGTTGCACCATATCTCGTTGAGTCCTTTTCATTTTTTTTTTATTTTTTTTTTTTCATTTTAAACTATGTTTCTCTAAGTGATTAGGTGGGGCACACGATTCAAGTTGTTACCACTGCTAGGGTGAATTAGAGTGACTGAGTTACTAAAAAAAAAAA
>NW_020637403.1:663-1000 GCF_003573695.1 Papaver somniferum
TTAGACCCATCGTAATAAGTATTAACACTTGGATAGCAATATGCGTGTGTTCTCCCTGTTTCCGTCGCCTAAGCAAGCGTGGAATGCAGGACCCGTGGGAATTATCGTGTAATCTGCTGACAAGAAGATCAAAAAGATCTATTCATGCCGTTAAGTTAAAAAAAAATGGTTATTGTTCTGTGTAGTCAACTGCTAGTTCCATTGTATTTGCCAGTTTGTTGATCTAGATTTAAGTTATTGACCACTAGTTCCCTTGTATATGCCAGTTGTGTTGATATTAGTCAGACCGGTATCTCAGTCCATTAGGATAGGTTCATTCTGGCAGTGGCCTTCAGAC
>NW_020637404.1:0-618 GCF_003573695.1 Papaver somniferum
ACTCAAGCTAATAGAAATCAACGAGTTTTTAATCAAACACAAGAAATAACTTGGACGGTACCAAAGACCAATGTCCAAGGATCAATCAATGACAATCAACAACCAAAGGTTGGATTATGATAATTGATGATCTAACACACAACCTGTATTATTTCAATTATAAAGAATAAAACAATATAATGCGGAAACTGAAATAACACAGACACCAGAAATTTTGTTAACGAGGAAACCGAAAATGCAGAAAAACCCCGGGACCTAGTCCAGATTGAATACACACTGTATTAAGCCGCTACAGACACTAGCCTACTCAAAGCTAACTTCGGACTGGACTATAGTTGAACCCCAATCAGTCTCCCACTAATTCAAGGTACAATTGTACTCCTACGCCTCTGATCCCAGCAGGATACTGCGCACTTGATTCCCTTAGTTGATCTCACCCACAACCAAGAGTTGCTGCAACCCAAAATCGCAGACTTGATAATAAACAAATCTTTCTCACACAGAAAAGTCTATCAAAGGATAAATCTGTCTCCCACAGAAAAACCCTAGGTTTTTGTTCCGTCTTAAGATATGAAATCAAGGTGAACAGGAACCAATTGATAATCCGGTCTTATATTC
>NW_020637404.1:629-1000 GCF_003573695.1 Papaver somniferum
CGTCTTAAGATATGAAATCAAGGTGAACAGGAACCAATTGATAATCCGGTCTTATATTCCCGAAAAACAGCCTAGATTAATCAATTACCTCTCAACAGTCTTACTTGAATACACAAGAGGACATCGATGAATCACAAACAGTGATACGAAGATGTTTGTGACTTCTTTATCTTGCCTATTGGAGAACTCTCACGATCTCAAGCCAATCAAAGATTATAGTCGTACGATAGAAGATACAAGATCATATCATACAACTACGATAAAAGTATTATCGGTCTGGCTTTACAATCCCAATGAAGTCTTTAAGTCGTTAACCTGGTTTTATAGAAGAAAACCAAAGGTTAGAGGAGAATCGACTCTAGCGAGCGCAC
>NW_020637405.1:0-534 GCF_003573695.1 Papaver somniferum
GAGATTTCATCCTCATCCCATTGTACGCCACTGGATGCTGCAATCCTGGCTGAGGGAATTTTGATTTCTGCTGGAAGTATGGCGTCAGCTCCATAGACGAGGGAATATGGTGAAGTACCGATCGAGCTCCTTGGTGCAGTTCTGTAAGCCCACAGAGCCATGGATAATTGCTCATGACATGATCGAGGATGGTCATGAATTGTCCGACTGATAATCCTGATCAAAGTCTTGTTGGTACTTTCTGCTTGACCATTTCCTTGTGGATAGTAAGGCATAGACAAGATTTGTTTGATCCCTTATTTATTGAGCAGCTTCTCAACATCTTGATTGGAAAAAGGAGTTCTGTTATCTGTGATGATGTGATTAGGAACTCCGAATCTGCATATTATTTGCTCTTTGATGAAGGCAGCAATCGTAACTCCAGTGGTGCTTCAAAGAGGAATAACTTCGAACCACTTGGTGAAGTACTCTGTTGTAGTGATGATGTATTCATGTTGTTTTGAAGATGTTGGATTGATATTCTCAATGATATCT
>NW_020637405.1:545-1000 GCF_003573695.1 Papaver somniferum
TGTCGCAGTGATGATGTATTCATGTTGTTTTGAAGATGCTGGATTGATCTTCCCAATGATATCTAGTCCCCAGTTGTAGAAAGGCCACGGACTATTCACTGAATTCAACGGGAGACAAGGAGTGTGGATGAGATTACCATGGGTTTGGCATTGGTGACACCTCTGAACGTGTGCGGCTGCATCATCTTCCATGGTCGTCAATAATACTTCTCATGAATTTTAAGAAATAGTTTCCTCTTTCCTTGATGTTCTCCATCATGTACTTCCTTCAGGATTATAGGGATTTCATGTTCGTCTAAGCACCTCAGTAAATTTCCACCAAAGCTTTTGCGGTATAAGATCCCATCGAGATAGACAAATCTCTTAGCTTTCTGAATGAGTTTGACTGCTTGCTTCTTTTCCAGTGGTAGTTCGTTGTCCTGGAGGTATTTGATGCAAGGCTCCCTCCAGTCCCC
>NW_020637406.1:0-128 GCF_003573695.1 Papaver somniferum
AAGAAGTGAAGAATGTGTTATGGAAGACTCAAGGATAAAAATGGGCTTAAAAAGGAAGAAATTGTTCTTAAAGAAGAAGTGGGCTCAAGATTACCTAAGCCCAAATCCAATTCCTAAGCCCAAATCCA
>NW_020637406.1:172-575 GCF_003573695.1 Papaver somniferum
TAAGCCCAAATCCATATCCTAAACCCAAAATTCAATACCCAAACCCGTTTTCCTTCTTAACCGTAAGATTGGATCCATTCCATCATCCAACGGTCGCTGCGTCATCATGCATCAGATTTCGATGCACCTTACCAACACTACAGCACCTAACTCCATCTTGAGCCGTTAGTTTCGTTGTATTTTTGCATCCAACGGTTGCTCATAATCTGTCTCCATCTCGCCGTTAGATCCGTTTCAGAAGTTATCATCCCACGGATTTCCTTCGCGAAACATCAAGATTTCATGAGCCCGCTCAACACCCAAACAACCAAATACCTATACCCGCAAAACAAACACACCCTTCTTCCCAAAACCATCGACTCCATCTTCTCCATTCCTCTACAGCGACCATCACCTCCACCAT
>NW_020637406.1:775-1000 GCF_003573695.1 Papaver somniferum
CTTAAATGAATTACATATCAACTTTTATTTAGACGATATCACATAGTATAAAATACTTAGCGCTCATCTAGGAGATTTAAGATACAACCATCCCCTTTAAATTCCACAGCCACACACCCCACAAAGATATAGAAAATAAGCACAAGTTCATTTAAGAACTCTCCCTCATTTAATGTCATTCCTAAAAGAACAACATGAGTGACCTTATGTATAAGAAAAAAGAAT
>NW_020637407.1:0-396 GCF_003573695.1 Papaver somniferum
GAAATGCTCGTTTGTGCATTCAAAATGCTGGTATGTGCATTATCTGCTAATTACACTTGCACCATTTTTGTCAGGGCTTATTCGATGGTCAAATGCCTGTTCCTTTGAATATTTATTACTAACATGTGGAATTCTGCTGGGAAGAACCACAGATCGAAGTAACTAAATATAACGAGGAATCGTAGAACATTGCTGAATATTCAGGCGATTAATTAATTGACGACTCGTAGAATATTGCTGGATATTCATAGGCTCATAGAATATTGCTGGATATTCAGACGATTTAAGATAATTAATTGCTGGCTCTATACTAGAAGGGCTTCCTGTCTAGGAGCATTAATTATCTGAGGGTTGAGCAATATGAACTTGCTGGAGTGTCATATTCCTCTTGCATAG
>NW_020637407.1:407-1000 GCF_003573695.1 Papaver somniferum
TAGGAGCATTAATTATCTGAGGGTTGAGCAATATGAACTTGCTGGAGTGTCATATTCCTCTTGCATAGTCGGAGAAAATCTGGTTACATCCCGGAGACGTTGATGTTCTATACTAGGAGACATGTTGTCTAGGAGCCTCCCAATCTTTCGATTTTATACAGTATGAGATGTGTCGTGGCCTCAGCTGAGAGACTGCACATCTTCATCTTCTCTGAGAGACTTTCTCCATCAGAGGTGGCATGAGCTTTCATGCATAGAGACATGAGTCTCGATACTCATCCGATTGCCGGATCCGGAGTAATTACTAAAATTGCTCAGTATTCATGAGATGTGTCGTGGCCTCAGCTGAGAGACAGCCTTCTCAGTCAGAGATTTATGACATGAGATTTCATGCTTTAATGAGAGATATGAGTCTCAATACTCATCCGGTTGCCGAATCTGGAGTATAGTTTTACAATTCTACCATTTGTCGAAAATCCACCATCTACAACCACTTCTCAATGTCACAGCATTAACAGTTTCTCTAGGATTAATAGGTTGAGAAGGGAGTTTCCTATTATTCTGCGTTTCCAAAAGGTTTAATCTACCTTCCA
>NW_020637408.1:0-420 GCF_003573695.1 Papaver somniferum
GATGAGATATTAATGTCCCGATGCTATGGTTTTCTAACATGTTAGTTAATTTACTTTAGTTTGAGTTTCTTTAAATTAGTTATAGTGATGCTAATGTTGTATCATTTTATTTCAGATACATAATATGGAGCAAGGTGTCATGGATATGGTGGAAGTATCAAAATCTGATTATAAATCAGCGACAGGATAGGCTTTTCCAGCCTTAGTTCCTTGATAATTCTTTAATTTGTCGCTTCCGGGAACAAAATGGTTTACCTTATGTATTAGGATAACGGATGGTTGGTTGCACTTTATTGCGCGTTTTTACATTTATAACAAATGACAAAAGATGATATATACATCGCTTTAGCTGAAATTTTTCCCTTTTCATTGATTTTCTATATGTTCGTATATGTTGTTATTATGCATTATTGTGTTCAG
>NW_020637409.1:0-596 GCF_003573695.1 Papaver somniferum
GAAAGTAAAATGCTGACATGTTTAGATTATATTTATCCACAACATTATATCACAACAAGAACACTGTCTAGAATATGAACAACTTAACATCAGAATTGGGGTTTCATCTAAACCCTTGACATGAAATCAGAACATAACAAACATTGTGCAAAACAATTGAAAATAACACAGTTGAGGAACTGGCTAGTCCAGTCCTTTTCCTCTTGGGTGAATCTCTGGCTAGCCCAGACATATCTTTTACACACACTTACAACATCTATTTATAGTTATAAGCACTCAATTAGGGTTACAATAATTTTCCCCCAAATCAGAGAAATTAGGGTTACTGATTTACCTAATTTGATGGAATGATAACTACTCCATGCGTCGACCCATTCTTCTTCTGACTCTCCTGCTCCTCTCCATGCCTTCCAATTGCTTTTCTAACTCGACCTAATTCATTAATTTCTCTCCTAGGGTTTCAGAGAAAGAAAAGAAGAGAGATTGATGAAATAGATAGGTAGAGAGGTAGGGAAATGATGGGAAAGGAGATGGGTTGTAGTTGGTTTGGTTGTGGAGTGGTTGAGAAAGGTGGTGGAGGTAATGATGGTGGTGCA
>NW_020637409.1:607-1006 GCF_003573695.1 Papaver somniferum
AGGAGATGGGTTGTAGTTGGTTTGGTTGTGGAGTGGTTGAGAAAGGTGGTGGAGGTGATGATGGTGGTGCAGGCGATGGGGAGTGGTTCTGCAGATGGGGGTGAGGGAGGTGAAGTCGATGGAGAAGAAGGAGGGGAGTGTTTGGTTGATGGGTATAGGTATTAGGTGCTTGGGTGTGTGGCGGGGATAGCAAGCTTGATGATTTGTGAAGCTCAGCCGTTGGATGTGGAATTGATAGATAAATCTGACGACGAGATAGAAGGGAGCTTGTAGCGACCGTTGGATGTATAATACATCAAAATTAATGGCGCAGATTAGAGTTAGGTGCTGTAGTGTGAAGCAGGATCTTCAGATTTTGATGCACGACGATGAGGCGACCGTAGGATGCTGAGATGATCC
>NW_020637410.1:0-439 GCF_003573695.1 Papaver somniferum
ACAGTTTTAGTTACCTGTAACCCTGGGAAAACAGCATTGTTAATCGCAGATTCCATATCAACCCAAAGAACAGGATCTTTCTTGAAGAAAATCATGCCACCTCTGGGACCTCGTAATGACTGCAAATTGAAACAGAAGACATAGTAAACAACATGACCCTTGAACCTAAACCAATAAAAACAAATGCTGCTTGTGTTGGTGTCAGTAGTTGCAGTCTTGCAGACTTCATGAATGGGACTAGGTGTACCTTGTGAGTGGTGGTTGTTACAACATCATAGTATTCAAATGGGTCGGAAAGTACAGATGCAGCAACGAGACCACTTATGTGAGCCATATCCATCATGAGAAAAGCCCCAACAGAATCTGCAATCTTCAAGAAACATAGCAGGAAAGGGAATTAGGTGTGCGTAATGGGTTAACTAGTCTGATTCTCTGATCA
>NW_020637410.1:539-1000 GCF_003573695.1 Papaver somniferum
CTAATGGGTTAACTAGTTTGATTCTCTGATCACTAAGAATCACAACTGTTGACAATCAAAAGATATGTATATACCTTTCTCATTCGAGGATAATCGAAATCACGAGGATAAGCACTAGCACCAACAATGATGAGTTTTGGTCGAAAGAGGGTGGCAGTTTTCTCAAGCATATCATAATCAATAAGGCCTGCAAGTGAATTTGGTAATGAATGCAAATTATCAACGAATTATAAATGAACAACAATAGACCACATAGTCATTACACAATATAAGAATGCAGAGCAGCACCTGTTGATTCATCAAGACGGTAGGGCATCGATTCAAAATAAATCGAAGTCCCAGATACCCGTCTTTTAGGAGTCATAAATCCATGTGACAAGTGACCTCCATGAGGAAGATCCAGACCCTGTTCCAGTTACATGAACAAATTAATACAGCCCCATATTTTGAAAGGAGAGTTG
>NW_020637411.1:0-141 GCF_003573695.1 Papaver somniferum
GACACGATTGAGCCAATTCAGATTCAAACGAACACCCATACCATCTTTTTATTGTCATATCACGTCTACCCATGAAGTTTCAGCGATTGAGTTAACCTCTAACCCCTCCAAATTCCGATCGAAAAATCCACAGTTTGAGAA
>NW_020637411.1:341-700 GCF_003573695.1 Papaver somniferum
TGACTAAAGAAAAGGGGAGACACATCCGCAACACTGCTAGATAAAGAGATATCCGCTACACATATAGATAAACATTGTAAGATGCGTCCGTTGATTTACAGCTGGATAAGATTAGGAGATAGATAAAGATGAGAGGGACATCTGCTACACAGCTGGACTAATTACGTGTGATGTGTTAAACCAGTGCTAGAAATATCTTGTGCCAGATTGAAAGCGGACTAACAAAGCAACCAAATGTATCTTTCTTCGACTCTCTCATAGTGCTCAGTAGAAACAACGTCTTCTTCGGTCTTCAACTGTTGATGATAAACTATCGAACCTCATAGAACCTTGACAATTAACTCTTCTCTTCGATTTCT
>NW_020637412.1:0-389 GCF_003573695.1 Papaver somniferum
ATCGGACGACATCGGAGTTGGTTGTTCAGGTGTAAGTCAAACTGGAATTGGTAGTGTGTCTAGTTCTTTTGCTTATGGTTTGATTGTAAATGGAACTATTAGTAATTAGTGGTCTGATCTGTAATGGTGATGGTGTTTGTAAGTGTGGTTAATGAAATTTCAATTTTCTTTTTCGGTTTCTCTTTGTGATTTCAACCGTGGTATGTTGAAACAAAATAAGCATTATTCTCTATCCAGTCTAATTCACTTGATGGAGAGGCATATACAGACCTAGTCTGAATCTACAATCTGAGATGTTCATAATCACCAAAAGATGTTCATAATCTTAAATCACCTACAGTCTGAATCTACAATCTGAGATGTTCATAAAGCATGCAATTGAGATGTTC
>NW_020637412.1:589-1000 GCF_003573695.1 Papaver somniferum
TCTACAATCTGAGATGTTCATAATCACCAAAAGATGTTCATAATCTTAAATCACCTACAGTCTGAATCTACAATCTGAGATGTTCATAAAGCATGCAATTGAGATGTTCATAATCACCAAATGATTCTCAAATCAGGGTACAATTCACAGCAACATAAAAAGAAACCATGAGACATGAGCCAAACCATGATGCAGTTCAAGATATTGCAATACACCAGCGTCACATAATGCCTTTCAACAGGTGCTGGCTCTATGAAAAACGCGTAAACCCTGGTAAACCGTGTATGATCAACAAATGCTGGTGTCTATGAATTTTGCAAAAAATTAATTATTATTGTAGTAATAATGTAGTAGGAAAAGTTGCGTCTGAAATTCAATAAGGAAGGAGTATTTTGTTAAATAAGGAATGTA
>NW_020637413.1:0-264 GCF_003573695.1 Papaver somniferum
CTCTATAACTCTAACAACTCAAAAATTAAAAAGAAATGGAAAAAATGAAACACAAATCATTCTAATACTGCACCGACTACAATCGGAAGTATGGGAACGATTTTGGCTTCCGATTGCATTCAGAGGGTAACAATGTTATCATATCGTCCGAATATATAAGGGTAATTTCGCCATTACGAATTACGCGAGATAAGGGCTGGCTACATTTTCCCTTTGGGTGACCTTTTTTGTTTTATTGTTGGCCCCTAAATTCTTTTGAGTGGC
>NW_020637413.1:275-1000 GCF_003573695.1 Papaver somniferum
CCCTTTGGGTGACCTTTTTTGTTTTATTGTTGGCCCCTAAATTCTTTTGAGTGGCCCCTAAAAACGCCAGGTATTATATAGGCGGAGAAGTAGTATTCTCTTAGAATAAGAAAATATTTACTTTTCATAAATTTCCTTCTACTTTCCAAATTTATCCTTACCTAATTCCAATACAAATATTATTTTATATATTTCTATATCACATGTAAAACTAGATTGTATAATACCGATGCATCATTAATAAGGGTGTATGTGCAAAAAACAACTTTGGAAATGGAGCTCCGCCTATCTAATGGTACTACAAAATTTTTAAACTCCGTCTATATAATAGGTACGCAGGGAGTAGTATCTAATATCTATCACTAAACAGTGAATTTGGCGCCATTTTTATTTTATTTTATTTTTGTGCCGGAGATATTTAAATAGATGTGGAATTAAGTGACGTTGGGATGTAGAAAAGGAAATTGGAGTTATTATCTTCAGCTTTTAGCTCTCTTTTTATTTCTTTACTTTTGATATCCTGAAGCTTTATTTATGGTAGTGGTAGTTCGCGCGAGTGAGGATTCTTTTGAACCAGTGGTTACAAGATGCTAACGTGTATGAGATAGTACTAGTGATTGGAGTTTACTGAAAGTCATTTTCAGACCTTACAGTAGAGTTACACGTGGTGGCTATAAAATCATTGTTCTTTGCTTTGGAGGTGAAAAAATACCTTTCAAAAATCA
>NW_020637414.1:0-117 GCF_003573695.1 Papaver somniferum
TATGGTATTTTATGTGTTTTTAGGTATTTTTGGAAATAAACATTTTTGGAAAAATCGGCTCGAAAAGTCGTCTAAAGCACCGGAAGGAACGTGTTATTCAGACTCTCACTTGTGGAT
>NW_020637414.1:128-413 GCF_003573695.1 Papaver somniferum
GTCGTCTAAAGCACCGGAAGAAACGTGTTATTCAGACTCTCACTTGTGGATAAGGGGCGTCCAAATGATAAGGGTTACCCAAAGGATATTTGCACCCAAGCAGCTGATCAGAGACACCCCTCATGGCATCTACTATTCGCACCCTAGGACCGGATAGGGGGCACCCATCTTCTTCTTCACGGGAAAGATATTTGGCGGGAAAAGAAATCTCAACTGTGTGAGATTCTGGTCATGATATTATGGGGATATTTGTGTCTTTAAGACATGATTATCTTCTTACCATGA
>NW_020637414.1:613-1000 GCF_003573695.1 Papaver somniferum
AGAGAGTTTGGGAGAGTTACAGAGCATCACAGAGCCGAAAAATCGAGTTGCAGAAAACACCATTTCTGCTGCTGCAGAACTGAAGAACACGAAAAACAGACTCACGAAGACAGTCGTTTATCAACAGTGATAACGACACAGAGGCGGGGGTCGTAGAAGATGAACAGCGACAGTTGGCTTTTATCGTTTTATGTAACAGTGTTTTGCAACAGTTAAAAACGTTGCAAACACCCGATTTTTAATAGTTTTTCTCCAATTCATCATTCATTTGTAAACACTTTGAGCAATAAAATCAACTTTTGAGCGCATTTCCACAATGATGAGCTAAACCCAATCCTTGGGGCTATGGAGGAAGCCGTTGTTTCGGTAAAAGTGATATATTTTTAT
>NW_020637415.1:0-407 GCF_003573695.1 Papaver somniferum
TTTTATTGCATAGTTCATTTCTAGCATCAGAGTGTTGGAGTGGGCTTATGTAAATCAGAAATTCGAGATCATTCTCCAGTCAGATTCAAAAACTTGTATAAACTCTCTTGAACAGCAGAAAATTCCTTGGTTCCTTCTTACTAGATGGCAAAGAGTTTATACTAGTTTTCAGTCTATAAAGTACAGGCATGTCTACAGGGAAATTAATTTTCAGCTGATCATTTTGCGAAGAAAGGAGTGCACCTTGGTAGGGCCAGGGAATTTGCTTTGATGAAAGGCCTAGCAGCTTGGCTAGAATGGAGGTTCCTGACCAACTCTATTATAGATTTGACTAGTTTTCTATGTATTTTTTTCTTTCTTTTTAATTTTCCTTTCTTTTGGCTTTTGGGCTTGTATTCTTAAACTCT
>NW_020637415.1:418-1000 GCF_003573695.1 Papaver somniferum
TAGTTTTCTATGTATTTTTTTCTTTCTTTTTAATTTTCCTTTCTTTTGGCTTTTGGGCTTGTATTCTTAAACTCTCTTTTTTATTGATTAAGCTTTAGTTTCTGGAGAAACAAAAAAAAAAAAAAAAAAAAAAACTAAAATTGGTATTCAAACAAGAGCGTCACCATGCATATACTCACCATTCATATACTGATGAGAGTCCGGAAAGAATTTACAAGAGCATATAACACAGAAGAAAGTTTGTCATTCAGCTCTCCCATTAAAAGGAAGACGGTTCCAACAAGAAACAACTAATGTGAACAAAAACAGAAAGTTGGCAAAGAAGGGGAATCACTTGAAGATGTGACTTTGAGCAACCACAGGGGAGAACTAAATAGTAAAAGGTGATTAGTAAAATGGAATTCAGTGAGGGATACAGTGTTGGGTAAAAAAGAGAGTTCCCAATATAAACTGTAATTCTGAGCATGTACGTATCACATATCACATACCTTATCATACGGGACTTGTTGGTTTCACCATAACTCTACTGGATGTAAACGTAGTCTCCCTGCAGAATACATATCCATCATAAGAAACTAAACA
>NW_020637416.1:0-621 GCF_003573695.1 Papaver somniferum
TCCTAGTCCTTTGGTAGTGCCAGAAATGGAAACTTTGAAAGCTTTATTAAACCCAACTAGGACCTCTCGTCCGTCTTGTATCAAGTTAGCTGAAACCGAGGAAAATTATGAAATCAAACCTGGGACTTTACAGATGATCCCAATCTTTTTAGGAAAATAGAATGAGAACCCCTATTTTCATGTTAGGGAATTTGAGGAAGTTTGTAGTATTCTGAAAATTAAAAACCTTAGTGATGATGCGTTGAAACTTAGGTTATTCCCCTTTTCCTTAAAAGATAAATCCAAATCTTGGCTGTATAGTTTGGCTTCTGAGTCAATTGAAACCTATGACCAACTTACATCTTCCTTTATACAGAAGTTTTTCCCAAGGCACAAAACATCGTCTATTAGGACACAAATCTGTACTTTTGCTCAACAAGAGGGAGAATATTTATATAGGTATTTAGAAAGGTTCAATGACTTAATATATCAATTTCCTCATCATGGTTTAGAGATGGTTAGGTTAATTCAGATTCTCTACGAGGGTTTAGATTATTCAATAGCAACCATGGTTGAGTCTTTATGCACAGGTGGGTTTGAGAATAAAACTGTTGATGAGGCGATGACATTTTTGAATGAAAT
>NW_020637416.1:632-1000 GCF_003573695.1 Papaver somniferum
CAACCATGGTTGAGTCCTTATGCACAGGTGGGTTTGAGAATAAAACTGTTGATGAGGCGATGACATTTTTGAATGAAATCGCCGATAAGACCCAACAATGGGAAAATAATAGGGAACCCCAGAAAACAATTCTTCTAAGTAGAGGAAATGTCAATAAGGTCGAAGGATCTTATGAGTCAGATGCTAAAATAGCAACAATAGCCAAAAGGTTAGAAGCCTTAGAATTAGGTCATTCTAGTGGTAATAGTGGTAGAATAGAGCCTTTTTAGGAAGGCCATATTGTTGAGGAGAAATCCAATGCTCTTTATAACAACACTAGATTCCATAACCGTCAGAAGTTTGACCCATATTCAGAAACCTATAACCCT
>NW_020637417.1:0-553 GCF_003573695.1 Papaver somniferum
TTCTATAGCAGCAATTTTGGCATCTGATTCATAGCCTCCTTCTACCTATTAACGTTTCCTCTACTTAAAAGAATTGTTTTCTGGGGTGCCCTACTATTTTCCCATTGCTGGATTTTTTCGGCGATTTCATTGAAAAATTCCATCGCCGCATCAACAGTTTGGTTTTCAAATCCACCACTGCATAGAGACTCAACCATGGTCGTTGTGGAATAATCTAAACCCTCATAAAGGATCTGATCTAGCCTAACCTTTTCTAAACCATGATGAGGACACTGGGATAATAAATCATTAAACCTTTCCAAATACCTATATAAAGATTCTCCCTCTTGTTGTGAAAATGTGCATATTTGCGTCCTAATAGACGATGTTTTGTGCCTAGGGAAAAACTTATTGAAAAAGACAGATGTAAGTTGTTCATATGTCTCAATTGACTCGGAGTCCAAACTATACAACCACGACTTGGCCTTATCTTTCAGGGAAAATGGGAATAACCTAAGTTTCAAAGCATCATCATCTAAGCCTCTAATTCTTAGAGTACTACAAATTTCTTCAA
>NW_020637417.1:564-2518 GCF_003573695.1 Papaver somniferum
AAGTTTCAAAGCATCATCATCTAAGCCTCTAATTCTTAGAGTACTACAAATTTCCTCAAAATCCCTAACATGGTAATAAGGGTTTTCATTTTCTTTCCCTAAAAATATTGGGAGCATCTGTAAGGTCCCAGGTTTCAGTTCATAGGGTGCCTCCGTTTCAGCTAACTTAATACACGAAGGACGAGTAGTCCTAGTTGGATTCAACAAAGCTTTCAAAGTTGACATTTCTGGATCTATCGGAGCAACAGGGATTCTCTCCTCAGTCAAAGGACGTTCAAAAACAGACTCTTCAAAAGTCGGACTTTCTAGATTAAGGTAATCGAGACGCTTCGAACTACTAGGTTTCTCTTTAACAAATCTACCTAGTGCGTCTCTTTTACGTTCAGGCATACAATAGAATTTTCTAAATTGGAAGGGTAAGCAAACACAGATCAAGGCCGACTCAACCAAATCAAACCTATTGATTTCTAGCAAACAAAAAGCATGATGGCTCCACTTAGATTGTTTCTAGACCAGCTTCTAATCCTTCGAACGGGAATTCGTTACAATTTAAGCAAACCCCTCTGGAATCAATCCGGGTTAACGTAAGTTGAATAGAGGCGAGGGAAGCTCGGTGGAGCTTTGATACCCAAGGCCTCACCAGTATTACAAGGCGGCGCAGTCACGCATTCAACTTACAGAAACTGTCAAGAACTTCGAAGTATGCTTAAAAGAGTAACCAATATTTTTCGAATGACTTTCCTGTTAAGATCGTTACCCTATCGGTCTCGTTCTAGTCAAAATTTAGGTTTAGGTTCGCGTAGGGTACGTGTTCCTAAAGCGGGCAAGAAGATATCAGTGATGAAATCCGAACCCTTATCTTGTATGGCCAGTCCTTGCCCTTTACTAGAAAAATAAATGTCCGTACTCAGTCCTCAACATATATGCATACGAAGGAGTCCAGTAATTCGCTGACAGGGGATTCACGAGTGTTTAGAATCTTACCTCCAGTTCCAGACGGGGGATGAATCGGTTGTAGTCGACTGGAGCCACTGACTTCGATGTCTAGTGTACGAACCCAAGGTGCAGAGACAATATCGTAATTGTCCTCCTTCTCTGCAAACAGTTTATATTTAAAGTACCCTTCTGTATGGTAATAAAAAAAATAATGTCCCAAAGTCCAAAAGTCCAAAAAATAAAGAAAAATTACAAAAATAATAAACCCTAATACAGTTTTTTTTTTTAAAATAAAATAAACAAACTCTAAACTAAAATTGTCTTCTTTTCTGTTCTTTTTGCTTTAATCTTTAGCTCCAAGTCTTTATGAAATCACCAAACTCCTTGGCTCAATTTTCTATATGATCCCGAACCTGTAGACACAAGATAAATACCCAAAAACATAAAAAAGGACAAAAAAAAAAAAAATAAAAAAAATAATAAAAAAAAAATGTAAAACCCTAAAAACAAGTCTGCGTCGCCAAAAATTGATGTGATTTGTAGATAGTGGTAAAAGTGGTTCGATTCTCAGACTTGTGAAGGATATTAATTAGACTTAAATTCTAATATTAAAATAGAAAACTCACTAAAAATTATAACAAACTCAATCAAAGTTGATATCAATATTAAAAGAACACTGAGGCTAAGATTCCACTATTTTCCAAGTTTAAGGTGATTTAATCCTTTGTATTCATGCAATTTTCTTGTTCAATTTGATTCTTACTATTGCAACAAGTAGATTTTCAAAAGCAATAATTGTAAATACCAAGCATGAAGCATCAAGAGTCTATAAACTAAGCATACTCCATCAAAATAGATCACAATCACTCAAATAAAAATCATATTCAATAATAGTCTAAGGCAAATAATCATAATAATAATTGCAATAAATTAAATTAAATAGATTGTACCGCTTTTTGTTGGAAAAATAGCTTCCTCTATCGCCTCAGCAATGGGGTTTAGCTCCTCATATAAAAAA
>NW_020637417.1:2529-3000 GCF_003573695.1 Papaver somniferum
AATTGCAATAAATTAAATTAAATAGATTGTACCGCTTTTTGTTGGAAAAATAGCTTCCTCTATCGCCTCAGCAATGGGGTTTAGCTCCTCATATCAAAAACAGGTTCAAAATAATAAATCATGGCTCAAAAGGTGGTTTTATTGAAGAGAATATATAAAACAGCAGATCTGCAACGGTGTATAGATGTTACAGAAGTCACTGTTACAGTTGGTGTTGCAATACTGAAGATATACGTTACTAATCAACTATTACAGGATCAGAAATTTAAGACCCTAGAATACGACTGTCCTGCGCAGCTTAATGTTCTTCAGCTGTTAAACAACGACACTGTTCTGCGACTGTTTCTCGTGCGTCAATGTTCTTCGCGTTCTTCCTCTTCAACAGCAGCAGAAACAGAGTTTGATAAAACTCTGATTTCTTCTTCTCTGGCTCTCTTCAGGTCCCCAAACTCTCGACACCCTTTCTATATG
>NW_020637418.1:0-503 GCF_003573695.1 Papaver somniferum
TTTACTTATAGCACCACCATGAATCCATGATTTTTCAAAACAAAAAAACTAAGAAAAGAAGACCAAGAAGATTAAGATGCTGAGCTATTATGATTGAGTGATAATGAAGGCTAGGTCTGTAATCTTTTTCTCCGTCGAATGGATTGAGCAACTTATTAGGAGTTTGAGACAGACGGAGATGATGAAGGATAAACTCAATTTTAATCTAGCTGGATCCTCGCCAAACGGGATTTTAGTTTGCATTAAGGGCGGACTGTTTTGGAATTAACGCTCCATCCCCATGAAATTGAACCTGGCAACAAACACTTCTTATTATAAAAGTTGGAACCAAAATTACACCGAAATTTGAAAACGGAATCTCCCCGAGACAACGTTGTACCAGTGTCTCGCTCGGAACCGAGATAAACCGGAATCCGAGATTAACTACCTTGATTACCATGTTGCATGAGATTGGGTTACCTCCCAAGAAGTGCTAAGTTTAAAGTCTTCAGCCAGACATCGGA
>NW_020637418.1:514-1000 GCF_003573695.1 Papaver somniferum
ATTACCGTGTTGCATGAGATTGGGTTACCTCCCAAGAAGTGCTAAGTTTAAAGTCTTCAGCCAGACATCGGAAGGAATTAATCACCTCATAGAATCATAAAGCAGTAGCCGGAATAACTGTGGGTCATCTGGATCAAAAAGTGCTAGCCACAAGAAGAGGAAACTACAACAATCCAAGAAGACATCGAACATACCCTTATTTAACACAACTACATCTAGTTGTGGTTCAGGTTCAGGCTCTATAAAAGGGTCTAAATAAAAAGATTTCATCGGTTGGATTTCCTCAAAGGCATTCTGAAGATCAGGCTGAAGAGTCTGGAAATACTCAACTAAGAACTTAGAAGCGCATAACAAAAGCCTGAATAATTGGGGATCCTCTAAGTCAATCAGATTTGACTCACACAGCTGACCACAATGAAAGAGGTGGTCTTCCTTAAGAAAATGTGTCGACCCTATTTTCCTAAAGTAATTAGGTTTAGTCTCAAA
>NW_020637419.1:0-313 GCF_003573695.1 Papaver somniferum
CTCTCGTTCGGATGAACAGGACCGGAAATATATCAGTTTTCAACATCCCGGGTTCAAACATTACTAGATTTAGACCTGAGTCTCTCGTTCGGATGAACTGGATCAGAAATATATCTGTTTTCAACATCCCGGGTTCAAATATCACTAGAGTTAGACCTGAGTTTATCTTTCGAATGAACTGGACCGGAAATATATCAGTTTTCAACATCCCAAGTTCAAATATTACTAGAGTTAGACCTGAGTCTCTCATTAGGATGAATTGGATCATAAATATATCAAATTTCAACATCCCGGGTTCAAATATTACTAGAGT
>NW_020637420.1:0-504 GCF_003573695.1 Papaver somniferum
CACATATATGTATAAGTCATATTCCTTGAACCAAAGTTTGTGAACATTGTTGATCAAGAGGACCGGAATTGTTTCACAATTTGCGAACTCAGTCCGCGAATAGGCGGAAGTTCTCATCCGAAAATATCTGCTGGAGTTTGAAAACTCACTCAGCAAGCTCAGTCCGCGAACTCAGTCCGCAAACTGGCGAAGTTCTCAAACCCGAGAATTTCTGCTGGAGTTTGTGAACTCCTTCAGGGAACTTAAGTCCGTGAACTTGAGTAGGTTATGTCTAAAAACGATTGTTCTTGAACTCATCTTTATATTGATTAAGGAATGCTTTTGCAAACCGTGGATACAAAGTTCATGAACCGATTCGTGTGAATCAAATCGTTTTTGCTTCGATTGTTTCTTGTGAAGTTACATAATATCTAAGCAATTGAACAACTCTCTAACTTGTTCATTTGAGTCATTTGGACTAGTTATGGTGAAGAAGAATATGGTTGATATGAAAGTGATCATATG
>NW_020637420.1:515-1000 GCF_003573695.1 Papaver somniferum
GTTCATTTGAGTCATTTGAACTAGTTATGGTGAAGAAGAATATGGTTGATATGAAAGTGATCATATGGCTAACCATTTGGTTAACTATTGTTGAACCAACTAATGTACAAGTTTGGGTACGGTTACACGAGCCTAGAAACGTGCATTTCATTTGGGTATGACAAGCTATGTTTTCGATCTAACGGTTGTTAAATATTAGCTTGAATCTAATCAGGTTTTCATCTAACGGTGAATTTTGAATGCTTTGTTACTAAGCTAACATTGATTGCAAACCCTGATTTGAAAGACTATATAAGGGAGAACTCTGGCAACTGGGAAACCTAATCCCCACACCTTACGTGTGATACTAGTTGTAGCTAGAGTCGATTCTCCTTTAACCTTTGGTTTTCTTTTCTCAAACCGGGTTAACGACTTAAAGACTTCATTGGGATTGTGAAGCCAAACCGATACTACTTTATTTTATTTGTGTGATCTGATCTTGCTGT
>NW_020637421.1:0-268 GCF_003573695.1 Papaver somniferum
CTATACCACTGTCGCTGGTCTCTCGAATGCATTTAGCGTATGCACTAAGCCTTTTAAACCACTAAGTGTCCCTAGTGGACGAGTGAAGTCTCGTGAAGGTTTGCTTAGAACGTACCTACAAAGATCTAAGACAAAATATGAGCTCAGATTCCATCAAATGTGACATGTGCGAGACAGTTTAAGCTCACAGCAAAATGGAGATGTCAATCTAGCTATCTAAGGCACAATCCTAGCACTGATAACAAATAAAGACATGTGATAAGAGTGT
>NW_020637421.1:468-824 GCF_003573695.1 Papaver somniferum
GACGGTCGGAGATGGAGTTAGGTACTATAGTGTTAGACAGGAACATCAAAGCTCGATGAACTCTGATGGAGCAACCGTTGGATGATGGAATGGATCTAATCTGACGGCTAAGGATAAAAACGGGTTTGGGTTTTGAATTTAGGTTTAGGAAATGGATTTGAGTTTGGGAAACGAGTTTGGGCTTGGGATAAGCTGATCCCACTTCTTCTTTAAGAACAATTTCTTCCTTTTTAAGCCCATTTTTATCCTTGAGTATTCCATAACACATTCTTCACTTCTTTTCCGCTAGAGTTTCCACCGGCTTTCTCCCGTGTCTTTGCTCTTTTGGCTCCGCAACTCATCTAGTCTTTATTTGG
>NW_020637422.1:0-380 GCF_003573695.1 Papaver somniferum
ATTCTTCACACTCTTCATATTTCCCTTGCAAAAAATCATAATATCATCAGCAAAAAATAAATGAGTAGGAGCAATACCCTTACGTTTTACCATATAAGACATATCCTTATTCTGAAAGAGTTTAGTGATGTTGCGGCTAAGCACATCCTCAATCAAAACAAAATAAGAGGAGATAGAGGATCCCCCTGCCGTAAACCCCTATTAATCTTGAAATAACCCTCCGGACTACCATTAAGAAGAATAGAAATACGCGCCGAATCCAGAATTTTCCAAATCCAAGAGCACCAATCTTCAGAAAAACCATACCTTCTAAAAACCTCAAGAACAAAAGACCAGCTCACCGTATCAAAAGCCTGAGAGATATCAAGCTTCAAACCCAA
>NW_020637422.1:580-1000 GCF_003573695.1 Papaver somniferum
TGTTCTAAGGCAATACGTCTAATAAAAAATACATTTCTATGTACGTTGATTCAAGAAAATATGAAGGAAGTCAAATTTCACAATATAAGAAAGATGAAAGACCATGCAAAACTAATCCACATCCTAACAAATTTCATCAATCTTGAATCAAATAGAAAGACAAAGACAATATAAAAAGAAAGAGTTCATTAAAATGTTGAATTTTATATACGTTAACTCAAAAAAGTCTACACATTTCTTTATAAGTCGGAAATTGATTTCTGAGACTAAATTGTAAACTAGATAAACTCATCTTTAACAGAAAAAGTTTAAAAAATGTTGAATTTTATATGTTAACTCAAAAAGTCTACACACTTCGTTATAAGTCGGAAATTGATTTTTGAGACTAAATTGTAAACTAGATAAACTCATCTTTAACAG
>NW_020637423.1:0-249 GCF_003573695.1 Papaver somniferum
GCACCACCTCCACCACCTATGAGGATGGCACCACCCCCTGCCCATTTAGGCCATCCAAATGGTCACTCTAGCCATGAGAGTACAGATCCAACACTGCTCGCAATTCTATAAAGCCAAAGAAGGCAAGAGGCGGCTTTAAGGGATCTTCAGCAGAGGAACCTAGTTTTAGAGTTCGAGAACTATCAGCTACGGAACTTAAGGTCGAGGTCGAGAGGATCTTCTAGCCGAGGGACATCAGGACACCAAGGC
>NW_020637423.1:263-628 GCF_003573695.1 Papaver somniferum
GGGGGTAAGAAGGATACTACACTAGTAGAAAATGGGGGTTTAGCCACCCACATCCGAGACCCTCATTAGTGGTAGTTGGACCGCGGACCACACATAGCGGTCTATGATATAATAAAAACCCGGGCCATATCCGAGAGCCTATTAAGCCGTCTCAGAATGACAAATTTTATTTACCCTTGTATCCCTTTTGGAACTCCGATTCAGAGACCATTAGGCATACGTTGCAGTTGTGTCTGATGAACGGCTAGAAATGTATAAGATTTGAGCAATCGATTGAGATGAGATGGATGGCTGGATCGGGAAGAATAAACCTCGTTATTATCGAGGATAAAGATATATTCTCCTTCTGTTTGCGCCTCATCTTT
>NW_020637423.1:639-1000 GCF_003573695.1 Papaver somniferum
CAAGATAAGCTCCCCGAGGTCATAAGCGAGGCCGAGAGGACCCTTTTACCCAAGAGCTAGAACTAAGGGCCTTCCCACCTAAGTGCACGCTCCCCACCTTCCCATCAAGGTTCGAAGGCACGGGAGACGCAGTTGAGCATTTGAAGATGTACACAATGTCCTTAATACAATGGAAAAACCATGAGGTGGTAATGTGCAAGTTCTTCCCTGCAAGCTTAGAAGGAAAGTCAAGGAAATGGTTCTACAACCTCGCACCAGGAACAGTCAACGGTTATGAGACTCTAGTCGAAGCCTTCCTTGAAACATACATGCACAACAGCAGACCTCAGCCCAGGGTCAACAAGTTATTCACCTTGGCCCG
>NW_020637424.1:0-587 GCF_003573695.1 Papaver somniferum
ACGGAGAATGATAATCACCCCCAAACTTAGAGTTTTCTGTGTCTCTATAAAGACTAGTCACAACTTCCCTAATTTCTAGGTCATCAGATTCTTGGAAATGGTCAATTGATTCTTCTAAGTTGGGTTCATCCTCACTCATTTCTACGAGTTTATCATCTTCTAAGACTAGTTTTTCTAAATCTCTAGATTCTAAAACAGTATTCTCAGGGTAAACTATTTCCTCTAAACCATCATCACAATAATATAAAGGATTATCAGCAGAATTTTCTAGTAAAGTCTCATTAACTAAGGTGTTAATCATAATAACTTCCTTTGATTCACTGATAGGCACATCAGATAATGGATTATCCAACACACTGCAGGCTAAAGGATCATGAACTGCATCGTCTAAAACGGTGGTATCTCTAGTCAAATCCTCATCCTTTTGAATAGGTGAATAATTATTAAAATTATTTGGATTTGAACTAGAAACAACACTATCATTATAAAGCTCAATTGGAGTAACAAATTCCTGATCACTATGCCTACATATTTCATGTTCTTCATCAATACTATCCTCATCATAGTCATCATTATTATACCATGAA
>NW_020637424.1:598-951 GCF_003573695.1 Papaver somniferum
GCCTACATATTTCATGTTCTTCATCAATACTATCCTCATCATAGTCATCATTATTATAACATGAAAATGATCGAACCTCATCTAAACAAGTTGTGTCACCAATTCTAACCTCTTCATATTCATTATTATAAAAATTATCCTCATTTTCACGGGTGAGATAGGAAAGAATATATTGGCAATCACGAGTAATTCGAGCATTTCTTTCTTCCGTCTCTAATTTATGCATACGTGTTAACTCAACAAACTCACGTGTTGACTCAGTTAAGTTACATGTTGACTCATCTAACTTCCTGAGATTATCTTCTAAAGAAGGTTCACTCACCGTTAAAGTTCTTTCATCCATAACTAAGTCA
>NW_020637425.1:0-532 GCF_003573695.1 Papaver somniferum
TCATAAAGACTGGATCTTAAAGCATAAAGACTTGGAGCGAAAAATTAAAGCGAAAAGAACGGAAAAGAAGACAGTTTATTTTAGTTATTTTATTTCTTAGGGTTTTGTTTATTTTTCCTTATTAAAAAAAATGTATTAGGTTTTATTATTTTTGTATTTTTTCTTTTCTTTTTGGACAATTTGGACTTTAAACTTTGTGGGACATTATTTTTAAATCCTACGGAAAGGTAGTTTAAATATAAACTGTGTGTGCAGAGAAGGACGGCGATAATGATATCGTCTCGGCCCCTCGGGTTCGTACATGACATATGAGTTGTCGCCCGAGTCGACTTCAGCGGTTCTTCGCCCGTCTGGTACGGGAGGTAAGTTTTTCGAAACACCCGCGAATCCCCTGTCAGCGGGTTTACTGTATTCCTTCATTTGCATATATGCTGAGGACTTGAAAACGGCTGCTTTAATTTCCTAGTAAAGGGCAAGGACTGGCCATACAAGATAAGGGTTCGGATTTCATCACCGTTCTCTTCTTGCCCGC
>NW_020637425.1:543-1000 GCF_003573695.1 Papaver somniferum
GGACTGGCCATACAAGATAAGGGTTCGGATTTCATCACCATTCTCTTCTTGCCCGCCTTAAGAAAACGAAACCAAACGCGAACCTAAGCCTAAAATTTTGACTAGAACGAGACCTATAGGGTAACGAGCTTAATAGGAAAGTCGTTTGAAAAATATTGGTTACTCTTTTGAGCATACTTCGAAGTTCATGATGGTTTCTGTGAGTTGAATGCGTGACTGCGCCGCCTTATAATACCAGTGAGGCCTTTGGGTATCAAAGCTCCAACGAGCTTCCCTCGCCTCTATTCAACTTACTTTGACTCGGATTGATTCCAGAGGGGTTTGCTCAGATTGTAACGAGTTCCTTTTCGAAAGAATAGAAGCTGGTCTAGAAACAGTCTAAGTGGAGCCATCATGCTTTTTGTTTGCTATAAATTAATAGGTTTGATTTGGTTGAGTCATCCTTGTTTTGTGATTG
>NW_020637426.1:0-581 GCF_003573695.1 Papaver somniferum
AGCATGTTCATGACAAAAGGAGAGAATACTGGACTGGTCACTCTCAGGTACACATCTCCTAATAATCTGGTCGGGGCAATACTTAAACAAATAAGGATCGTCCCAAAAGAAATGCTTAACCTCGGCTAAAAACCTAGAACGATCTTGTTTACCCCAATGATGAAGGGTACGGCCAGTAACAAGATAATTCACTATATTTGCATACCAAGGTGATTGGGAAACAGAGAACAATTGTTCGTCAGGAAATCTATCCCTTATAGGAAGTTCATCACTAGGGGAACTAACAACTAACATGGATAAGTGGTCTGCTGCTACATTTTCCGCACTTTTTTTGTCTCTAATGTCTGGAGAAAATTCTTGTAACAACAGGATCCACCTAATCAATCTAGGTTTGGTGTCTTTCTTAGACAAAAGGTATTTCAAAGCAGCATGATCGGTATAGATTACGATCTTAGAACCTAATAGGTAGGATCTAAACTTATCCAAGGCAAACACGATGGCTAACAGTTTCTTCTCGGTAGTTGTATAGTTCAGTTGGGCATCATTCAGAGTTTTGCTAGCATAGTAAATCACATGAAGTA
>NW_020637426.1:592-1000 GCF_003573695.1 Papaver somniferum
TAGTTCAATTGGGCATCATTCAGAGTTTTGCTAGCATAGTAAATCACATGAAGTAATTTGTCTACTCGTTGACCTAACACAACGCCTATAACATAATCTGAAGCATCACACATAATCTCAAAGGGTAGGTTCCAGTTGGGTTCCTGGACTATGAGAGCGGTAGTGAGTAAATTTTTAAGCTTCTCAAAAGCCTCTAAACAAGCATCATCAAAGATAAACTTAACATCTTTTGCAAGCAAATTACAAAGAGGTCTAGAAATCAAGCTAAAATCCTTAATGAATCGACGGTAAAAACCTGCATGTCCTAGGAACGACCTAATGTCTTTTACGGTTTTTGGGACCTGTAAAGTCTTAATAAGGTCAACTTTGGCTTTGTCTACCTCTATACCCTTTGAAGAAATGATGTGC
>NW_020637427.1:0-553 GCF_003573695.1 Papaver somniferum
TTGGATGATGAGATGGATCCGATCTAACGGCTGAGAATGGAGGCGGGTATGGATATAGAAAATGGGTTTGGGTAAGGGTTTTGGGCCTTGGGTATGCCAAGCCCATATCTTCTTTAAGAACAATTCTTCCTTCTTGAGCCCATTCCTAGCTTTTTGGACGTGCGCTCCATTCTTTGCGGCTTCCTTGCGTAATTTCTTCCGGCTTTTCACCACTCTTCAGCTCTTTTCCGCTCCGCAAGTCATCCAGACTTTATTTATTACCTAAAAATGCAAAATTAAGTAAGAAAAATATTTATTCTTGAAAACAATGAAAATACAGAACATGGGATAAAATGTAGAATTACTGCACAAAAGATGAGTTAAATGCCAACAAAAAGGGATAGATATATACATTATTTGGCACTCATCAACTGTCACTACACCTGAATTTTACTTGTCCTCAAGTAAAACAAAACTAAGGAAATCCTACCTATACCACTGTCGCTGGTCTCTCGAATGCATTTAGCGTATGCACTAAGCCTTTTAAACCACTAAGTGTCCCTAGTGGACGAGT
>NW_020637427.1:568-929 GCF_003573695.1 Papaver somniferum
TCACTGTCACTAGAAATAGTTAGGAAACTTAGAAATCAGTAGAAAGATTTAGAAAACAACACCAGCTCCCTCCTTGTCCCTGTGGACTTCCCCTTATTTGCTCACTCACTACTTTAGATCCTGTATACTTGCAGGTTTAGGTTAAAAACATAGTTTTAGGACTTATTCCTTTTGCTATCAAGTTTTTAGCGCCGCTGCCGGGGACTCGGTGGCGGCGCTGTTGTTATATTTCTTTGTTTTTCTTTCATTGCTCTTTGCTGTTTGTTCATTCTCATGTTAGCTTGCTGTTTTTGTATCTTGCATTTCATACTAGCTGCATCTTAGCTTAGTTACATGTTAGTCAATTCTGTAAGCATTTTAT
>NW_020637428.1:0-237 GCF_003573695.1 Papaver somniferum
CAAGTTTTGTGTGTTTTCCATTCCACACCAAGTTTTTGGCGCCGCTGCAGGGGAGCTGGCTGCCATATTTTTGAAGTTTTCATTGCTGTTCTGTGGCCTTGCTGTGCTTGAAGTTGTCTGAGATCATTGCAAGTTTTGTTCTCGCCCTCGACCTTCATGAATGTTGTTCTTTCTAATACTCATTGTAATTCATATGATTTTGATATTGACATGGGATTCGTACAATTATTCTGTGAA
>NW_020637428.1:437-740 GCF_003573695.1 Papaver somniferum
TGGCCTTCCACCCAACCTAGATTTGGTTTGTACCAATATTGTAAAACCAATTTTTCTGAGAATGCCCAACCTAGGTTTGGAACTGTGTGCTTCCCAAGTCCTCTTGGACTATTTTTCTTCTAAGTATAACATCTTTGAGGAACCACAGTTGGAAATTGCATGTTTGCCCGTCCCTAGCACAATTCACTTTGAGCTAGACCTTGTACATGATGAACCCCCAAAACTGCGAGATTTTGTTTCCAAAATTTTATCCGTTGAAAAATCCAGGTTTGGGGGTAGCTCATATTGTTTCACAGTTTCACT
>NW_020637428.1:940-1188 GCF_003573695.1 Papaver somniferum
AAATTTGTTGATGATGTTGATGACTCTGATTGTGATCTTGCCAATTTGTTTGATGATTGTGAGCATGTTGTGACACGTGTAGAAGACTTAGGAGATGTTGATGTGATTAATAATGATGTTCATATCTTCCTACATAAGTCACAATCTGATGGCCTTCCACCCAACCTAGATTTGGTTTGTACCCATATTGTCAAACCGACTTTTCTGAGAGTCCCTAATCTAGGTCTGGAACTCTGTGCTTCCCAAGT
>NW_020637428.1:1199-1462 GCF_003573695.1 Papaver somniferum
TATTTTGACCTAGAACTTTGTAGGTACGTTCTAAGCAAAACTTCACGAGACTTCAACTCGTCCACTAGGGACACTTAGTGGTTTAAAAGGCTTAGTGCATACGCTAAATGCATTCGAGAGACCAGCGATAGTGGTATATGTAGGATTTCCTTAGTTTTGTTTTACTTGAGGACAAGTAAAATTCAGGTTTGGGGGTATTTGATGAGTGCTAAAAAGTGCATATTTCTATGTATTTTTCTTGGCATTTAACTCATCTTTTGTGC
>NW_020637428.1:1545-1782 GCF_003573695.1 Papaver somniferum
ATAACGGAGTTTTAATTCTGCTTTCGCCGAAATCGGGTATTCTCTTTCCTTTTTCTCTACTCAACATGATCCTCTTCATATGTTGTATTATAATTCTTTCCATATTTTGAAACATTGAGGACAATGTTTAGTTTAGGTTTGGGGTGAAAAGTAGATACTTTGATAATATGCCATAATTGAAAACAAAACTCCATCTTTTTGAAAAAATTGAAAAATTCCAAAAAAATTAAAAAAATC
>NW_020637429.1:0-426 GCF_003573695.1 Papaver somniferum
TTTGCGTTTTAGCCTTCGGTTTCTCCGTTCCATCTTTCTATTGCGCCTTTCTAAGTTCATCATTCTCTTATCATGTGCCTCTTGGGTTCTCAGGATGGCCGCAATTGCAGCATTAGCATCGGCGAGGTCTGAAGAGTTGTCCTTCTTGACCTCACCATTTGCTTCTTGTCTCGGCAAGCACCTCAACCCTCCTGGCTGAGTAAGACAAATATCGTCACGCTTCTCGAAGGGGTTTCCCTCTCCTTCGGATCTAGAATTATCAGTTAGTCCTTCCCGATATTGGTCATCGGGTTGTCCCTCATGATGAGTGCTAAAAAGTGCATATTTCTATATATTTTTCTTGGCATTTAACTCATCTTTTGTGCATTAATTCTACATTTTATCCCATATTCTGTATTTTCCTTGTTTTCAAGAATAAATATTTTT
>NW_020637429.1:486-1000 GCF_003573695.1 Papaver somniferum
CTAGGAATGGGCTCAAGAAGGAAGAATTGTTCTTAAAGAAGATATGGGCTTGGCATACCCAAGGCCCAAAACCCTTACCCAAACCCATTTTCTATATCCATACCCGCCTCCATTCCCGACCGTCAGATTGGATCGCATCTGCATCCTACGGTCGCTTTTTTGCCTGCGCATCAAACCTCGATACTTCCGCTTAACACTACAACACCTAACTCCATCTGGTGTCGTTAATTTTGTTGTATTGTATAATCCAACGGTCGCTGCAGGATCCACTTCATCTCACCGTCAGATTGATTTTTCATCTCCATATCCCACGGTCGAGATTCGCCAAACATAGAACTCGATGATCCCGCTACACACCATAGCGACCGAACCCTATGACCTAACCAAACATCCCCTTCTTCCCAAAACAATCGACCCTCACCTTCTTCCTCTCCACCATACCCTGTGCAGAACCACCACTAGGGCTGGCAATGGATAACCGATATCCGATATCCATTTCCGAAATCCGACATCC
>NW_020637430.1:0-793 GCF_003573695.1 Papaver somniferum
ATGGCCAATTTCAAATAAAAACAGAATAGTTGAAGATTTCATATCCAAAAGAACATTAATTAATCCAAACATTATTTATTTTCTTGAAACAGAACTAACCAGACACTATCCAATGAAATCTAAGAGGCATTGCTATAAATAGAGCTCTGTTGCGCATTTAAATCTCATCAACTTTCCATTATCTATCAAGTTAATTTCTCTTTCTCTTTAAAAAGCAAGTCGATCTTATTTAGGAGGTCGACAAACTTTGGTAGCGAGAGAGAATTAACACATTTCAAGTTAGTTGATTAAGTGGGATTGGAAATGGCAAACCGTACCGGCATTATTTTCTCTACGATCTTTTTTCTTGGTCTAATCAGTATGATGTCTTCCTCGATTGTCGACGCGGTACGTATTCTATCTACCTATAATAGTGATTTGTGAACATAAACATATGTTCTTTTGGTTAGGTTTATTACTATTTATATATTCTATTAATACCGTGCATCGCTCACCCTTTTGTTATCCGGGATTGCTGACAATCTGTCACCAGTTTCCATATTTTTTTATTCCCGTATGAAAGTTGTCCTTTTGTTTTCTAATTTTTATTTTGATAGACATTTTTCATTTTGAAAATAATTATACAGAGGCGATTGGGTGGTATAGATGTGCTCTCGAAAAACAACCAAAATGGAATAAATGTGCTTGCCAACAATAATAAAGATGGTGTAAATATACTCGCCAACGGAAACAAAGATGGTATAAATATACTCGCAGATGAAAACCAACGTGGAGTAAATGTGCTTTCAAATAA
>NW_020637431.1:0-224 GCF_003573695.1 Papaver somniferum
ATTAGCACACTCTACACCTCCCTCAACAACCAATTTCACCTCCTCTCACGCCACAGAAATCCTAGGTGTGAAATAGGTGAAATAGGATGATGAGATGGAGATAATCAGAGGCATGGAGAGGAGCAGGAGACTAAGGAGAAGAATGGGTCGAAGTCAGTAGCGTGTAATCGCATCAATTTGGGTAAGAATTTACCAAACCCTAGTTCTGTCAATTTGGGGGTTTT
>NW_020637431.1:235-520 GCF_003573695.1 Papaver somniferum
GTTTTGGGGGGAAAGTGATTGAATGTATAATTAGAGGCATGGGTCGACGTATTAGGGCTGTTATCAGTAGGTTAGGTGAGTCATTTTCACTTTTTGGTGAAACCCTAATTTTCAGATAATTTGGGGATTTTTGGGTTTTTGCTTGCTTGTATAAAAAGGGGACCGTGGGTGTGAAATTGGCTTATGCCTGGATTAGCCAGAGCACCATTTGGAGGCCTGGATTAGCCAGTGCTCTCCACTGTTAGGTTTTGTAATTTTCTGGTTTCATTCTAATTCTAAATTTCA
>NW_020637431.1:720-1000 GCF_003573695.1 Papaver somniferum
GTGGAATGACCCGTATTTGCACAACACCACAATCGACACCGTGCACTTGCGGTTATCACTGTAGGCTTCTCATACATTCCCATCTTGCTCTCATTTTTATACACAGTCCCCAGCCTACCACCTCACCTGGTATCAGAGGCTCGCCTGGATCCATATCGTCGAGTCCTTCTGTTTGGGCTCCACCATTTTCTCCTTGGCTCGCACGAGTAGATCGTCGCGTTACCATTACCTTCCCTGCAACATATGCAATAATACTTAATTTGTCCTTTCTTTTAGAAAA
>NW_020637432.1:0-407 GCF_003573695.1 Papaver somniferum
TTTGTTAGATTCAACCCCTTTGTTAGATACTAGTAATGGATGGAAACCTAAGTTCGAACCACTACCAGTTTCTAAGTCTACCCTAGTTCCTTCTTTAGAAGAGCCTCCTAAGTTGGACCTAAAACCATTGCCAGATACCCTGAAGTATGTGTTTTTAGGCCCGTCTGAGACTTTACCTGTGATTGTTTCTTCCGACTTGGATAGAGATCAGGAAAGTAGGCTAGTAACCGTCCTTCAAAACAACAAGGAAGCTTTAGGGTGGACCATAGCAGACATTAAGGGTATAAGTCCTAATGTTTGTATGCATCAGATCTATTTAGAGGAAGACACCAAACCTTCTAGGGAGATGCAACGTCGACTAAACCCCAATATGAAAGAAGTAGTTCGAACTGAGGTTCTTAAGCTAT
>NW_020637432.1:418-1000 GCF_003573695.1 Papaver somniferum
ACCAAACCTTCTAGGGAGATGCAACGTCGACTAAACCCAAATATGAAAGAGGTAGTTTGAACTGAGGTTCTTAAGCTTTTAGATGCAGGCATTATCTACCCTATTTAAGACAGTAAGTGGGTCAGCCCCGTTCAGTTTGTTCCCAAGAAATCTGGTATTACTGTAGTCCAGAATGATAACAATGAGTTAATCCCGACCTGAGTGACCACGGGTTGGCGTGTTTGCATTGACTATAGGAAATTGAACAAGGTCACTAGGAAGAACCACTTTCCCCTTCCCTTCATCGACCAGATGCTAGAGAGATTAGCTGGACATAGTCACTATTGATTTTTAGATGGCTACTCTGGATATAATCAGATCGTTATTGCCCCAGAAGACCAGGAGAAAACCACTTTTACCTGTCCCTTTGGTACCTTTGCGTATAGACGCATGCCTTTCTGGCTATGTAATGCCCCTGCGACTTTTCAGCGTTGCATGATGAGCATATTTTCTGACATGGTAGAACGGTTCTTAGAGGTCTTTATGGATGATTTTTCAGTGTTTGGTTCGTCTTTCGATGAGTGCTTGCATCATTTGTCATTA
>NW_020637433.1:0-616 GCF_003573695.1 Papaver somniferum
GAAATAGTGCATTGAATAAAATAAGCAAAGAAGATCAAAGTAAACAGTTGTGGTAACACTACTAGGGTCTTGAATCCACCTTCTTAATCCTATGCTAAGGCAATATTTATTCAAATTATGTTCTTGTTCCTTTCCAGAGAAAACTACAAAGAATGATTTATCAGTTAATCTTCCTAACTCACCCCTAGCATAGGCTGTCTTCTTACAGCACAACCTATCACAGGCTAATTTGGTTCAATTAGCTAACTCTCATTCCTTTCTCAATTAAGCACAGTTCTTATTCTATGGTGGGATCTCAAATGGATAACTTATCAACCAACTTCACTAATTCCCCCCTAGCATAAACTGTCTTCTTACAGTACAGCTTATCACAGGTTCATTTGATCAATGTAGCTAACTAGCATCCCTAAAGCTATGAAGCATTATAAGAACAAAAATATGAACTTGAATTATCTTAACATGTGATTAAGGGTTTCATCTAAACCCTAGCAGATTAATTTAGAACATGAACTGAAATTAAATTCTAAAATGAACTGAAATTTACAAAACAATTTAAACTAAGAACTAACCCTTGAGGCACTGGCTATTCCAGTCCTCTTGGGTGAAGCACTGGCTA
>NW_020637433.1:627-1000 GCF_003573695.1 Papaver somniferum
AATTTACAAGACAATTTAAACTAAGAACTAACCCTTGAGGCACTGGCTATTCCAGTCCTCTTGGAAGAAGCACTGGCTAATCCAGGCATGCCTCAATTCGTCACCCAAGCATTCAATTTATACATGCAAGCTCAAAAAAATCAAAAACCCCCAAATCAGTGAAACTAGGGTTTCACCAAATACGAAATTCACTCACCTAACTCTCTGATTTCTTCTTCTATTTCGTCGACCCATGCTTCCATATCTTCTTCTCTATCTTCCCATACCTTTGATTTCTTCTCTAACTAACCTATATCATCATCCCCAAAAACTAGGGTTTCAGAGAGAAAGAAAGATCGAGAGGTTGATGTAATAGGTAGGTAGAGTGATGGGT
>NW_020637434.1:0-402 GCF_003573695.1 Papaver somniferum
CTAAGTTTTCGATCTAACGGTTGAGAAATATTAGCTTGAATCTAAATCAGGTTTTCATCTAACGGTGAATATGGATTGCTTTGTAACTAAGGCAAAACCCTGATTTGAAGGCTATATAAAGGAGACATCTAGAATTGTGCAAAAATAATCCCCACACGTATGTGTGATACAAGTGCGCTCGCTAGAGTCGATTCTCCTTTAACCTTTGGTTTTCTTCGCTAAAACCAGATTAATGACTTAAAGACTTCATTGGGATTGTGAAGCCAGACCGATACTACTTTTATCGTAGTTGTGTGATCTGATCTTGCATCTTCTATCGTACGAGTACAATCTTTGATTGGCTTGATATCGTGAGAGTTCTCCGATAGGCAAGATAAAGAAGTCACAAACATCTTCGTCTCA
>NW_020637434.1:421-1000 GCF_003573695.1 Papaver somniferum
ATCGTGAGAGTTCTCCAATAGGTAAGATAAAGAAGTCACAAACATCTTCGTCTCATTGTTTATGATTCCTCGACAAACCGCTTGTGTACTCAAGAAGGATTGTTGAGAGGTGATTGATTAATCTAGGTTGTTCTTCGGGAATATAAGACCGGATTATCAATTTGTTCTTGTTCACCTTGATTTTATATCTTAAGACGGAACAAAACCTAGGTTTTTTCTGTGGGAGACAGATTTATCCTTTGATAGACTTTTCTGTGTGAGACAGATTTGTTTATTATCAAGTCTGCGATTTTGGGTTGCAGCAACTCTTAGTTATGGGTGAGCTCAGCTAAGGGAATCAAGTGCGCAGTATCCTGCTGGGATGAGAGGCGTAGGAGTACAACTGTACCTTGGATCGGTGAGAGAATGATTGGGGTTCAACTATAGTCCAGTCCGAATTTATCTTGTAGTAGGCTAGTGTCTGTAGCGGCTTAATACAGTGTGTATTCAATCTGGACTAGGTCCCGGGGGTTTTCTGCATTTGCGGTTTCCTCGTTAAAAAAACTTCTGGTGTCTGTGTTATTTCTTTTCCGCATTATA
>NW_020637435.1:0-281 GCF_003573695.1 Papaver somniferum
AGCAGTCGTTTATCAACAGTGTCTAAGACGCACACGCGTGGGTCGTAGTTCTTCGTACAACAGCAGTTACCATTTATCGTTCTTTTTGTAACAGCTGAACAGCGCCTTTGAAACAGTTATTTCTGTTGCGATTTTTCTGTTCAATTGTTTTACTCATTTTTATCATTTGTAAACAACTTTTTGAGCAATAAATAATTATTTTGAGAGCATTTTTACTATGATGAGCTAAAACCCAACACTGGGACGACGGAGGAGGCCAAACTTCATACTTGGGGTAATTT
>NW_020637435.1:393-1000 GCF_003573695.1 Papaver somniferum
TAAGATTTTAAATTAATTACTTGTGATTTCATTTGATGGAGTATGCTTAGTCCTAGGGATTTTGTATATGCCATGCTTAAGAAATACAAGTAATATTTTATAAAATCTATCTTGGCAATAAACTAGAGTTAATATTTGTTTTGTTTTGAACTATAATCGCCTAGAATTAAAATTCTGAACCACTTGAAAATGAAAAATGGCCGAATCTTTAGTCCCAGTATCTCTCGCCCATTGTGACAATTATTGTGTATATATTTATTATTTTAGAAAACTTTAATCTTTACAAGTCCGAGCAACGAACTTTTACTTACCTCTTGAAAAATACTATATCAGTGGTATATGGAAAAAGTCGTCTCGGGTTATCATAATCATCCTATTCCGGAGAGTTTGATCAACCATCCTTATTCATCAAGGCTCAACCCTTTAGAAAAGGATTTAATACGCGTGTTGAGTAAAAGACGCACAAGACGTATCGATATTCTTAGTGGCGTGAAGGTGTTAAACCCCTAAAACTCATCCTCATTGTCAACTATCTATAACGAAAGAGAAAAACTTAGAAAAGAGTCATGGGAAGAGAAAGTGCTTATGCAACAATTATTGTTTTTGT
>NW_020637436.1:0-221 GCF_003573695.1 Papaver somniferum
CACCTTGTCTTTTGGGTTGATCCTCAACTCTTTAGATTGTTAGTGTATGGTGAATTTTTGTATATAATGCAGTAGATAAAATTTCTTAAAAACCTTTTTGTTCCTTTTGTATATATTTTGCTAATCCAATATGATCTCGGCTGACATATGTTGGATTCTTGCCTTGAATAACGGAGTTCTAATTCTGCTTTCGCCGAAATCGGGTATTCTCTCTCCTTTTA
>NW_020637436.1:232-498 GCF_003573695.1 Papaver somniferum
ATATTGCTTTCGCCGAAATCGGGTATTCTCTTTCCTTTTTCTCTACTCAACATGATCCTCTTCATATGTTGTATTATAATTTTGTTCATATTTTGAAACATTGAGGACAATGTTTCGTTTAGGTTTGGGGGTGAAAAGTAGATACTTTGATAATATGCCATAATTGAAAACAAGAACTCCTTCTTTTTGAAAAAAATGAAAAATGAAAATAAAAAATTGAAAAAAAAAAAAACATAAAAATGGAGCTCATTTACCTTGAAATGTTG
>NW_020637436.1:509-737 GCF_003573695.1 Papaver somniferum
GCATTTTAATTCTTTCCATATTTTGAAACATTGAGGACAATGTTTAGTTTAGGTTTGGGGGTATAGAGTAGATACCATGATAATTTGCCATAATTGAAAACGAACTCCTTCTTCTTTTTGAATAAATTGAAAAATTCCAAAAAAATTCAAAATTCAAAAAAATTGAAAAAAAAAACATAAAAATGGAGCTCATTTACCTTGAAATGTTGACTCTTGTGCAAATATGTA
>NW_020637436.1:796-1000 GCF_003573695.1 Papaver somniferum
GCCTCGATCTTCAAGGTGTTTGATAGGAAGTTACGATTGCCAATCACTTTAGAATACTGAACGAAACTTGACTAGCTTGTTCTTTGGTTGGTTGGGATAGAAGGTGGAGGTTACATTAAGAAAGACAACCATCGAATTTAACTGGGTGCATCAAAAAGGGCTACCTCTTGCAAAGTGTCATGTAATTTTTGTTTCCTTTTGTAT
>NW_020637437.1:0-468 GCF_003573695.1 Papaver somniferum
TCAATTATCTCCATGTTGGTACTCGATTTTGTACTTATTATGGTGTTTTTGTGTATGTGTAGGTGTTTTTGGAGAAATAAACATGTGTGGAAATTCGGCTCGAAAAGTTTCCCGGGGCACCCCGAAAGAAACGTGTTATCCGCACCCTATCACTGGATAAGGGGCAATCATCACCATCTTCTTCACTGTTTAAAGAATACATTTTGGCGGGAAAATAATTTCAGATTGCGTAACTTCCCGTGTTGATTTCTAGGCTGATTTGTTGGGATCTTTTCGCTGGAATTGATTGGGAATATCCTGTTGCATTAAAACAGGAATGGTATGCAAGAAGATTTCACGTGATAAATACTTGATATTCTGGAATTGATTATGGGAGATACGTGAACTGTGAGAGAAGATTTTACTCTCTGGAATATATTTTATTGATTGAAAGAGATTTGTTTGCCAACTCAGAAACGTATGGAAGTG
>NW_020637437.1:479-1000 GCF_003573695.1 Papaver somniferum
CTCTGGAATATATTCTATTGATTGAAAGAGATTTCTTTGCCAACTCAGAAACGTGTGGAAGTGTAGAACATAGAAGAAGGAGTTCTTGTTGGTTTTGGAAGTTTAAAAGGTAAGAAGATATTCCCGATAATATTTTCCTTAATGCCGAGTAATGAAAAATATTTGTAGTTATGGAAGAGATTTCTTGTGCATGAGAGGTTATATAAGGTGCTGAGGAGTTTCAGACGAGGGGATGGAGAGTTAGGGGAAGAAACAGAGCGTATAATAGAAAAGTGCAGAGAGTTTTTCTGTTTTATAATACTTTCACCTCTTGTAAGCACTTTTGAGCAATGAAAAATTATTCTGGGTGTGTTTTCACCATGTGGAGCTAAACCCCATCTCTGGGACGACGGAGGAAGCAACTTTTCATGATTGTGGTAAATGAATTAATTCTTTTGTTGACTATTTGCATTGATTTAATTGCTTTATGATTTCTATTAATTATTTTTTATTTTGTTAGATGTCGCGTGCTTAGTTCTAAA
>NW_020637438.1:0-550 GCF_003573695.1 Papaver somniferum
ATAAAAAGAATTTACCAATCAAACATGAGCGAATAGCTCCTCCGTCGCCTCAGTCACCAGGTATTTTAGCCGCTCATCATGTTGGAAAACCTCTCAAAATATTCCATTGATGCTCAAAAGTGTTTTACAATGAAGAGAAATACAAGAAAATGATATAAAACAGGATTCTGCGACCCACATAAAGCGTCCAGAATCAACGATAGAGATAAAGTGTTGTTATCGTTGAAAAACTATGACCCACGAACGACAGTCGTTGTCTTTGTTGGTAAACGACTGCCTTTGGTAGTCTGTTCTTCCTCTTCTTCTTCCTCCTCGAGCAGCAGCAGCAGCAGAACCAAAATCTCTGCAACTTCAATTTTCTTTCTCTGCAGTGCTCTAAACCTCTCCCAATTCTCTCTAAACTTGCCATCCCTTTCTCTGACCTCCAAGGACTCTATTTAAACCCGAAGCATGCATCGAATCTCCTCCATAACTCCACAAATCCTCGGCAGTGAAAGAAAATATTTTCGGATATTTTCTTTCCTGTTTTAGCTTTTCACACGTTTTCTCT
>NW_020637438.1:561-1000 GCF_003573695.1 Papaver somniferum
ATCTCCTCCATAACTCCACAAATCCTCGGCAGTGAAAGAAAATATTTTCGGATATTTTCTTTCCTGTTTTAGCTTTTCACGCGTTTTCTCTGGTCCAGCACGCTCCAATTCGATTACACATGCTCCAACAGGTTGCTCGATGCATGAAACACGAGCAGAACACACACAAAATCTTCCAGAAGTCGTAGAGAAACTCTTCTGCATGTGTTTTACCTGTTTTGAGCCCGTGAATTGGCTAGCCAATTCTAGCCAAATTTGAACTAATAGAACACTCACAACATCTTTTCCATGTTAAATCACAACTTCTCACCAATTTTCAGCGATTGAATCGCACTAGAACACCTTCATTTTGCTGATTGAAAATCTGTCAGGAGTGAAAATGGTTTTCCCGCCAAAACACGAATTTGAATGTTGAAGATGATATGACCCCTATCCTGAA
>NW_020637439.1:0-578 GCF_003573695.1 Papaver somniferum
AATTATAAAAATAAACAATATAATGCAGAAAAGAAATAATACAGACACCAGAAATTTTGTTAACAAGGAAACAACAAATGCGGAAAAACCCCGGGACCTAGTCCAGAATAAACACACACTGATTATAAGTTGTTACACCAAATTCCTACTACCTATTCGGACTAGATGTAATACCTATTTCAGCAATTATAGAACTCCTAGCACAACACCGATTGTCTTTAGGAATTCTTTTCGTAAATCTTCTAGCAGAACCCAAGTCTCTCTTTAGAAGATACAACAACACGATTGATACGATTCGATATTTTGTTGGCACAAAACACCGGTTTGATTTCCATTTAGATGTGAATCAAGGTTTTGGAAATCTTGTGTTTATTTTGATAAAAACAATTACTAGGTAAAAGTAATATCAAAACAAACTTGTAGATTAGGGATTATTATACTCTTCAATAAAGGAAGAGAAACCTAATTATTCTACAACAAGAACAACTAGAATAAATCTAGAGATATCTTGTTTAAAACTTCTTAAGGATTTTTAGGAGATGCCTTAATCGAAGTTTTCTTTCTAACTTCCGATTTCG
>NW_020637439.1:589-1000 GCF_003573695.1 Papaver somniferum
AAAACTTCTTAAGGATTTTTACGAGATACCTTAATCGAAGTTTTCTTTCTAGCTTCCGATTTCGACTAACAAGTGTTGGTATACGATCGGAAACTGAAATCTATCAAAACCTAGGGTTTATGATCAACAACTCTTGAATGGTTTTATATCAGAAGAGAAAACCTTAGAATAAACAAGAGGTGAAAAACCTAGATTACAAGTTGTATAATCAATCACGAAGATTAATCCAACTCGGCTTTGTGAACCCCAATACAAAGACTTTTATCTCACTCTTGTTCACGAAGAACTGAAGACATGGAAAACAACCCTATGAGCTTATAAAAAATTTCCAAAGGGGTTGAAAACGTGTAACACTCACCAACCATTTATTTATAGTGAAAGATAGCTTGAAATCTAAGCATAGCTATTTTC
>NW_020637440.1:0-282 GCF_003573695.1 Papaver somniferum
TTGTGTGAAGCTGTTGAAACCTCTACACTTTGTCTTTTGGGTTGATCCTCAACTCTTTAGATTGTTAGTGTATGGTGAATTTTTTGTATATAATCCAGTAGATAAAAATTTTAAAAATCCTTTTGTTTCTTTTGTACATATTTTACTAATCCAATATGATGGATTTTTGCCTTGAATAACGGAGTTCTAATCTTGCTTTCGCCGAAATCGGGTATTCTCTTTCCTTTTTCTCTACTCAACATGATCCTCTTCATATGTTGTATTATAATTTTGTTCATATTT
>NW_020637440.1:293-616 GCF_003573695.1 Papaver somniferum
CATATGTTGTATTATAATTCTTTACATCTTTTGAAACATTGAGGACAATGTTTAGTTTAGGTTTGGGGGTATAGAGTAGATACCATGATAATATGCCATAATTGAAAACAAGAACTCCTTCTTTTAAAAAAATAAAAAAATAAAAAAAATTTAAATTCCAAAAAAATTAAAAAAAAAAATTAAAAAAATTAAAAAAATCATTAAAATGGAGCTCATTTACCTTGAAATGTTGACTCTTGTGCAAATATGTATTTTTATTAGGATTCTTAGTCTAGATATTTAGGCACCCCTGATTCTAGCACAATTCACATAGTGATAAGAAA
>NW_020637440.1:816-1000 GCF_003573695.1 Papaver somniferum
ATTTGATGAGTGCTAAAAAGTGCATATTTCTATATCTTTTTCTTGGCAATTAACTCATCTTTTGTGCTCTAATTCTCCATTTTATCCCATATTCTGTATTTTCATTGTTTTCAAGAATAAAAACTTTTCTTAATTAATTTTGTATTTTTAGGTTCTAAATAAAGTTTGGATGAAATTGCGGAGC
>NW_020637441.1:0-319 GCF_003573695.1 Papaver somniferum
AACTCTCATTCCAATCATTGAAACATTCTCAAAGGACGTTATTCAGTTGTTATTCACAAACCTTTCTCGTCAGAGCAATTTCCAAGACGATTGAAACGTATCATGACTTTCGTCACTAGGTGAAGATAAACATGATCGAAGCGAAACGCCTACCAACACATGTTTCGAGATATAGATATGCGAGATATACTCGTCTCAAAATATCAAATGTGTATGATCTAGTCTATATATTTAGCATACGACTTTTGTCTCAAGAAGAGGAGATCGAATAGATATACTTTTGAGTGACAGATAAGTTCAAGTCTTCACATACCTTTTT
>NW_020637442.1:0-545 GCF_003573695.1 Papaver somniferum
AGAATCACAACATTGACAAACTATTGTCGAACCATGAATCACATCACCCTTTACAACACTTGTCAACCATTGTAGAAAAACTTGGACTTTCTACAATACCCCCGTTCCACAATGCATGAAATGGAGTAGTCGTAGGGGTACTGCAACTCTTATCTTTTGTCGTCAATGATGATTTTTCCCGTAGTGGTAAAAAATAATGTTTGATCTATCCTTATTTTCTTTCCCTTGGTTTTGATCATTCTGACTTGTTGTTCTATCTTGTGAGTTAAACCTTCCTCCCCTTCCTCGGCCTCTGTTTACTCTACCACCTCTTCCACGACCTCTTCCTCTTGTCGCAGAGTTTTGTTGGTAAGAGTTTGTGTACAAGAGTTTTCCTTGAGTTTATCCATTGTTTTCTTCATCAAGGATTATCTCTTCATATGCTTTCAATCTTACAATTATATATTCATAGCTAGTCTTCTTTAAATCTAAGACTTGTTCGAGAAAAGCTATGGTATAAATATACTTGGATCTTGGTAAACTATTGAGAAACTTCTTTACCAGTT
>NW_020637442.1:556-1000 GCF_003573695.1 Papaver somniferum
TATGATATGAATATACTTGGATCTTGGTAAACTATTGAGAAACTTCTTTACCAGTTTATCTTCATCAATGGATTGTCCAAGTGACGCAACTTTTGAGGCTATCTCTGATAGCTTTCCTGCAAAGCTATCAATAGTATCAGTGTCTTTCATCTTCATTCTTTCAAATTCAGATATTAAGGTTTTGCAGACGGATTCTTTAACTCGATCAGCTCCGAGATTACGTGCCTTTATTGCATCCCAAATTTTCTTTGAAGTTTCCTGTTCACCAACTTGTAGAACAAGACATTCTGGTATTGCTTGAAAGAGTAATCCAATGGCAACATTGTTTTTGTCTGGGTCCAATGTACCAGGATCAATTGTTTCCCAAACTTTGTAGATTTTCATCAGTACCTTCATTCTCATGGCCCATACTGTGTAGTTTGTGGCGTTGAGGATTGGAACTTG
>NW_020637443.1:0-473 GCF_003573695.1 Papaver somniferum
GGATTTCGGATCTCTAAGATCTTTAGGATAAAGAGATCCTTTACCAGCACCGCGCTTAGCAAACTCCAATATCAGACGGATGCAATCCCCACTTAATTGGAAGATAGCTCGCGAAAAATTCGAATGAGCAAGAATTTCATAAAATAGAGGAATGTCAGGGTTATAAAGAGGAATAGGGAGACCTGCAAGAATTTTACCCAGCGAGACTATAATTATCTGATCATCAAAGTGATGATCAGAGAAAAATTTAATGGAAAGAATTGATTTGGCACTTTCACCAGGAATGGTAGAAAGTGTGAAACCTCTCTCGGCAAGATCTTATTGAACTTCCTTCAAGGTTTTCTCATGCTTTTGACCGCTTGGAGGCATATTTGAATACAAAGTATGGGAATGAATGAAGAATTAAGAAGATTGAAGAAAGAAGATAGAAGAAAAATTACAGTAGAGGAATTTACGGAGAAAATGATGAAGTT
>NW_020637443.1:484-1000 GCF_003573695.1 Papaver somniferum
AAAGAAGATAGAAGAAAAATTACAGTAGAGGAATTTACGGAGAAAATGATGAAGTTGCAAAGAAGATAAAAAGAGAGTAGAAATAGAGAAAAGAAGAGTAAGAAAGAGTATATATAGAGGAAATGTTTTCGAGAAGATAAACACAATTAAGGCGAAAGACGTGAACGGTTGAGAAGAAGCGGTTACAAAAGACGTGTCAAGAAACAAATGGAAGAAAAGATACGTGTAATAAATGAAGGATACGAAGAGATGGATAACTGCGGCATTTCTCATATCATTCTCTTCTTCGCAGAGACGACATGAGAAGAGGCAAGATGTAGGATTAGAATCTCGCAGCTGTCACACTTTAGCGAAATTATTAACAACATAACACAACAATGTCGCAAAGAAATTTCAGAAACGACATAATAAACATCATCATCTAAATCATGAGAAAAATATGATGGACTTGCGAAAATTAGGAAGTGTGCGAGATTAATATTTGTAAGGTTGCGAGAATATCGCAAGCCATATCCG
>NW_020637444.1:0-306 GCF_003573695.1 Papaver somniferum
TCTGGTGGACTATCAAGCCCCACTACCCAATTATCATGCCAAATTTTCACTTTATCTCCCACATATAATAACCCAGACACTATTCTCTTTTATGATGGAGATGCATCTAAAGATTTCTTTCCAGATCCAAGAGCTATTGTCCTTAAGTTTATCTAGATAGAGAAAACTGTCATTCCTGAAATATTTTGCTTCTAGAATTTGGATTCATAATTACTCCTCCTTAGAACTAATTTTCCAAGCTAGTTTCATAATCAGAGCCTTATTGAACTTTTCTAATTCTCTAAAACCTAACCCCCCCCCCCCCCC
>NW_020637444.1:361-1000 GCF_003573695.1 Papaver somniferum
TACCCCCCCCCCCCCCCCCCCCCAATTCCTTTGGCTTATTAAGAGCAGGCCAAGACATAAATTTAATTCCTTTGTGTTTATTATGTCCCCACCAAAAATTCCTAGTAAGAGTGTCTAGCTTGTAATTATGGTCTTAGGAATCTTAAAACATCCCATTTGATAAGAAGAAAGAGAGTTTAACACAGATTTAACTAAAGTAGTTCTACCTGCTAGGTTTAAAGAGATACTACCCATGTTGTTCAACCCGGCCTCAAAAGACTGAGTAATAGGTTCAAAAGATCTGACCTTAGAATGCCCCAAGAGCAAAGGAGCTCCCAAATATGTTTCTGAATCAGTGACAATTTTCATATTCAGATTCCTGACTAAGTCTTCACAAGTACCTGGACTTAAGTTACCACTGAAATAAACACAAGACTTATCAAAGTTCAAAGTTTGGCCTGAGAGGGCCCCCAAAGTTGTTTTCAAAACATTTAAAATATTGCTAATGTTATTCACATCAACCTTGGCAAAGATGAGAATATCATCTGCAAAAAGCAGGTGTGAAATTGAAGGAGCTCTGCTAGCAACTTTAATACCTGCAATTTCCCTGTTAGATTCAGAAATATTTAAACTTCTTGTCAAAAATTCCATTGCCAAAAT
>NW_020637445.1:0-611 GCF_003573695.1 Papaver somniferum
AAGAAGTTCAGTCATTAGAAACCCATCCTCTGGTTCATGTGGTTTGCCCAGGATATGATACCCTTATTGACTTTGTTTTCCCACCAAATAGTTTTCTTCCAAATGTGGGAACTTTTATATTTCAAATGTGTCGAATATTTAGTTGTGAGACTAAACCTAAATGCTTTAGGAAATTAGAATCAACACATTTTCTTAAGAATGACTACTACCCTCACTGTGGTCAATTTTGTAAGTCAAACCTGATTGACTTAGAGGATCCTCAATTATTTAGGTTATTATTATGTGCTTCTAAATTTTTATTTGAGTTTTTACAGACTCTAGGACCTAATAATTCGGATCTCACTTTTGAGGAGTTGCATCCTAAAGAAATATATTTAGACCCTTTTATAGAACCTGAACCTGAACCACAATTAGACGTAGTTGTCTTAATCGGGAAACTAGGTAAGGGCATGCTAGTCTTGTTCATTTTCTTGGTTTACTGCAGTTTCCTTTGGTCAGCTCTTTTTGGTTTTGAAGACCCACAGTTATTTCGGCTGTTACTTTTTGATTCTATGAGGTGACTAATTCCTTCCGATGTCTGGCTGAAGACTTTAAACTTAGCACTTCTTGGG
>NW_020637445.1:622-1000 GCF_003573695.1 Papaver somniferum
GAGGTGACTAATTTCTTCCGATGTCTGGATGAAGACTTTAAACTTAGCACTCCTTGGGAGGTAAACCAATCTTATGCGACACGGTAATATCTATCCTTAACTCTTTTGCTTCAAATGGTAACAGTTTATCCTTGTTCATATGCTTTTAATTTTATCTTTAGAACATTGAGGACAATGTTAGATTTAAGTTTTGGGGTATGGGAGAAACTTTTTAGTTGCACTTTTTGAAACTTCTAGCGTCACATGGTATCCGGTTAGCTAAGTTTACATACTGTTTCTCACCGAAAAGATAGAAATTGGAATGATAGAGATAACAACTTATTGAGACATTAGAGAAAAAGACATTGAGATCCTTGAAATTCAGGAGAGAATTTTTTC
>NW_020637446.1:0-361 GCF_003573695.1 Papaver somniferum
TAATTCATAGTCCATTAAAATTAAAGAATTAATAGATGTCACCTGCAATGGTAGAAACTGTTTAAAACATCTAATAATATACGAAAACTGGTACATTTAAGAGGATGGTTCAAAATAATACGTATAAGTATAGGTGAATGCTTAGTTTCATAGTTGGCTTGTTATCAATAACTATTAGTCCTCTAAAATTAAAGAATTAATAGATGTCACCTGGAATGCTAAAAACCGTTTAAAACATTTAATAATATACAAAAACTGGTACATTTAAGAGGAAGGTTCAAAAGACTACACAGAAGTATAGGTGAATGCTTAGTTTCATAGTAGGCTTGTTATCAATAACTCATAGTCCTCTAAAATTAAA
>NW_020637446.1:561-1000 GCF_003573695.1 Papaver somniferum
TGCTTAGTTTCATAGTAAGCTTGTTATCAATAACATATAGTCCCCTAAAATTAAAGAATTAACATATGTCACCTGGAACGCTAAAAATTGTTTCAAACATCTAATAATATACAAAAACTGGTAAATTTAAGAGGGAGGTTTAAAAGACTACACAAAAGTATAGGTGAATGCTTAGTTTCATAGTAGGCTTGTTATCAATAACTCATAGTCCTCTAAAATTAAAGAATTAATAGATGTCACCTGGAACGGTAGAAACTGTTTAAAACATCTAATAATATACAAAAACTGGTACATTTAAGAGGATGGTTCAAAAGAATACATATAAGTATAGGTGACTGTTTAGCTTCATAGTAGGCTTGTTATCAATAGCTCATAGTCCTCTAAAATTAAATAATTAATAGATGTCACCTGGAACGCTAAAAACTGCTTAAAACATCTA
>NW_020637447.1:0-1000 GCF_003573695.1 Papaver somniferum
GGTGAGCCATAACTTGATATGTCAAGAACAAGGTGTTGTGTGTCAGAACGTGGTGTGCCATAACAAAATTCTTCGGAATATGGTGTGTCATAACATGATATGTCCATAACAAGGTGTTGTGTGTCAGAACGTGGTGTGCCATGACATAGTGCGTTGGAATATGGTGTGCCATAACATGATATGTCCAGAACAAGGTGTGCTTGAATATGGTGTGACTTGGTGTGCCATAAGATTGTGCGTCAGAATATGGTGTGCCATAACATGATATGTCCAGAACAAGGTGTTGTGTGTCAGAACGTGGTGTGCCATAACATAGTGCGTCGGAATATGGTGTGCCATAACATGATATGTCCAGAACAAGGTGTGCTTGAATATGGTGTGACTTGGCGTGCCATAAGATTGTGTGACAGAACGTGGTGTGCCATAACATAGTGCGTCGGAATGTGGTGTGCCATAACATGATATGTCCAGAACAAGGTGTTGTGTGTCAGAACGTGGTGTGCCATAACATAGTGCGTCGGAATATGGTGTGCCATAACATGATATGTCCAGAACAAGGTGTTGTGTGTCAGAACGTGGTGTGCCATAACATAGTGCGTCGGAATATGGTGTGCCATAACATGATATGTCCAGAACAAGGTGTTGTGTGTCAGAACGTGGTGTGCCATAACATAGTGCGTCGGAATATGGTGTGCCATAACATGATATGTCCAGAACAAGGTGTTGTGTGTCAGAACGTGGTGTGCCATAACATAGTGCGTCGGAATATGGTGTGCCATAACATGATATGTCCAGAACAAGGTGTTGTGTGTCAGAACGTGGTGTGCCATAACATAGTGCGTCGGAATATGGTGTGCCATAACATGATATGTCCAGAACAAGGTGTTGTGTGTCAGAACGTGGTGTGCCATAACATAGTGCGTCGGAATATGGTGTGCCATAACATGATATGTCCAGAACAAGGTGTTGTGTGTCAGAACGTGGTGTGCCATAACATAGT
>NW_020637448.1:0-508 GCF_003573695.1 Papaver somniferum
GAAGCCCAGCAGAGAAGTTTTAGTTGGGTTTTGAGGCCCACAATTCAGTTTAGGACAGGACTAAACCACAGTTCAGTTTAAATCAAAATTACAAGCCCATGATACAATTTAAACAAGCCCACAGTTTACAATTCAGTTGGGTTTACACTTTAGTTTGGCTGAAGTTGAGCCCAAAGTTTAGGCTTACCCCTTTTTAGCCATTGCACAAACCAGTTGGGTCTTTGTCTTTGGCAAACCAATGCAGCACCACAATTCAGAATTTCTTCAGCTCTTTTCTTCACAGCACCACACTACCTGTTTGAGGCACTAGAACAGTTTTGTTCTACTTCTCCTTCTCCTTGTTTTGCACAGCAGTTGCAGGTACCTGGTGGTTTTCAGAAGAGAGAATTAGTTCTCACAGCAGCAAATTTCATGCATTCAAGATGACACTGCTAACTCAGCATACAACTCAGGCATTCACAACATTAAATTTCAGCAAATTTCACAGTTGACAGCACCACACCACATT
>NW_020637448.1:519-1000 GCF_003573695.1 Papaver somniferum
TACAACTCAGGCATTCACAACATCAAATTTCAGCAAATTTCACAGTTGACAGCACCACATCACATTCACAGCAACATATTTCAGGCATTCAAGATGACAGCAGCACATTGAAGCATTTACAGTATGTTAAACTTCACAGTTGCACTTGTTATAGAACCAAAAATGACCCAATGGTCAATATGCAGACTTAATGCTCAAGTACTCCAAGAAAATGCAGTAACAGATGCATTTGTGGCAAGGCCAATACTGGGAAGCAGGCAGTTACAGGGCAGGGCAAAGCTACAGACAATGACAAAATGAGCAAAGCCACAGATAATGAGCAAAGCCACAGATGCAGTGATGCTTTGCAGGTATGCAGGTGACAGAAACAAATAGAAAGCTAACACATATATACTAGAAGTATATTAAAAATCAGTAAAGTGGAAGAAAAGAAACAATCACACCGCTACCGAGTCCCCGGCACCGGCGCCAAAAACTTGGT
>NW_020637449.1:0-280 GCF_003573695.1 Papaver somniferum
CTTAACACAAACATAACATGAAAAATACATTCACATGATGAAACTGATATTTAATTGAAAAAACTAACATTTAAACAAAACCTAAGAACTAAACAGTGAAGCATAAGTTGAAATTGGAAAACAAAGAAATCTAAAACTAAACCTAATTGACACACTGGATAGTCCAGGCATAAGTTCTAATCCTCCCACACATCCCCTATTTATAGTTACAAGCTTCAATTAGGGTTCTACACAAGTTTTTCCCAAATCCCCAAAAACAGTAAATTAGGGTTTGTTGAAT
>NW_020637449.1:480-693 GCF_003573695.1 Papaver somniferum
CTCTAGCTCTTGTTGCGCTGTTGGCCTAGCCCTAGACTTCTGTGAACCCTAGCTTCTCTCACTGTCGAGTTTGTAGCATCAGGACTCGATGCTACAGACGAGAAAGGAAGAGACAAGGGTGCTGATGGAATACTGAGTTTGTTGGGGGAAGGTGGTAGTGGTGGTGTTCGAGGTGGAGATGGAAGAGATGGTGGTGATGGAGATGGCAGAGTT
>NW_020637449.1:758-1000 GCF_003573695.1 Papaver somniferum
GATTAGGGTCTGTTTGTTTGGGGTGTAGGTGTTCGGTTGCTAGGGTGTGAAGCGGGGATAGAGAACTTTGATGAACATCGAGTAAAGAGCGTTGGATGATCCCATATAGATTGAATCGAACGACTACGATGGAGAGATATGTGGCGACCGTTGGATTATGAGATACAACAAAATTGACGGCTTCAGATGGAGTTAGGTACTATGGTGTTTGACAGGAGCTTCGGATTTTGATGCACAATGAT
>NW_020637450.1:0-442 GCF_003573695.1 Papaver somniferum
GAAGTCACTAACAAAGTTATAGAAGTGGAAGCCACACGTAACAAAGGTATAGAAGGGTCCGTCATTAAAAATTCGGATTAAAAATGTTCATTTTTGTTTTTTGGTTCCTTGTTTACACCTGGCCTGACCTAATTAATACACGAGAGGATATAATCCTCAATTTTCTTTCTTTATTTCTTTTGCCTTCCCAAAACAAGGTTGCAGAGCAGCAGAGAGAACCGGAGATAACGAGGATAAATTTGTGAGATATTTTCGCTTCAAATTAGGGAAAGTTTGTTAGAGAAAAAGGGGAATTAGGGGTTATTCATAGAAGATTTAGTCTGGAATTTTGGAAATATTTTTGCATCGCCATAGGATGGAAATCTAATGAAAACAAAAGTATATTGAGAAGGAATGAAAGAAGAACATCTAGCGGGAATAATCTCGGTCAATTCTTTTTCGA
>NW_020637450.1:453-1000 GCF_003573695.1 Papaver somniferum
AAAAGTATATTGTGAAGGAATGAAAGAAGAACATCTAGCGGGAATAATCTCGGTCAATTCTTTTTCGATTTGAACCCTAATATTTTCATTCTGGGCGGGATGAAATCAAAAGAAAATCCTTTTGGGCGGGATTATTCGCGCTTGGTGTTTTGTAGTATCTATAAATTGAACCCTAAAATCATTCGAGGGATGTTAAAAAATACACCTTTTCTCGGGGATTATCAGTTCCGAGATCAAAAACATCAAGGTATATCATTTTTATGCTTATATCAATGGTTAAATAACTTCCAATCGATCATAATAAGTTATTCTTTTTTATTTACAGATCTACACAGTTCTTCAAATTAATTTGGGGTTTTCACTCTCCAGAGACTATTCAGGTCATTTTCTCACCTCCTTCCGCTCTGAAATTTTAATTCGAAAAGGGATTTTCTTTAATTTGGGTTTTCGATTTTATGATTTTTTTTTTAAATTTTGTTTGTAAAGTTATTCAATTTCTGAAGATGGAATTTGAGGAAGAGTAAGTTTTCAATCCCTATTATCTTTC
>NW_020637451.1:0-403 GCF_003573695.1 Papaver somniferum
CCCCGTGCCATATGGTCGCTTAGTTTGCTTAGCATCCCACCCATTATTATCACACCCATAATTATCCTCAACAAATCTTCTCCACAATGCCTCCGGTTCATTTGAGAATCTCCATAGCCACTTGCACGGTAATGCATCATTCATCACTGATATAACTTTTATCCCCAACCCCCCCTCTTGTTTACTATGACATACTTTGTGCCATGCCACCAGTGCAGTTCTATTTCTACCATCTTTCGTTCCCCAAAGAAAAGTTCTCATTGCTCTTTCGATCTTCTTTGCTACGGGAGGAGGAATTGTGAAGGCAGACATCAAGTAGACTGCATGTGCACATAAAACACTCTTAATAAGTACCAATCTACCACCATACAAGAGATACCTTATTTTTCAGCCTTCTAATCTT